>NC_059192.1:29766688-30066688 GCF_020615455.1 Coregonus clupeaformis
AACTACAAATATCTATGTGTCTGGTTAGACTGTAAACTCTCCTTCCAGACTCACATTAAGAATCTCCAATCCAAAGTTAAATCTAGAATCGGTTTCCTATTTTGCAACAAAGCCTCCTTCACTCATGCTGCCAAACATGCCCTCGTAAAACGGACTATCCTACCGATCCTTGACTTCGGCGATGTCATTTACAAAATAGCCTCCAACACTCTACTCAGCAAATTGGATGTAGTCTATCACAGTGCCATCCGTTTTGTCTCCAAAGCCCCATATAATACCCACCACTGTGACCTGTACGCTCTTGTTGGCTGGTCCTCACTACATATTCGTCGCCAAACCCACTGGCTCCAGGCCATCTATAAATCACTGCTAGGCAAATCCCCGCCTTATCTTAGCTCATTGGTCACCATAGCAACACCCACCCGTAGTCTGCGCTCCAGCAGGTATATCTCACTGGTCATCCCCAAAGCCAACACCTCCTTTGGCCGCAATTCCTTCCAGTTCTCTGCTGCCAATGACTGGAACAAATTGCAAAAATCTCTGAAGCTGGAGACACTTATCTCCCTCACTAACTTTAAGCATCAGTTGTCAGAGCACCTTACCGATCACTGCACCTGTACACAGCCCATCTGAAATTAGCCCGCCCAACTACCTCATCCCTATATTGTTATTTATTTTGCTCATTTGTACCCCAGTATCTCTATTTGCACATCATCTCTTGCACATCTATTATTCCAGTGTTAATACTAATTGTAATTATTTTGCACTATAGCCTATTTATTGCCTTACCTCCATAACTTGCTACATTTGCACACACTGTATATATATGTATTTCTGTTGTATTTTTGACTTTGTTTTGTTTTACCCCATATGTAACTCTGTGTTGTTGTTTTTATCGCACTGCTTTGCTTTATCTTGGCCAGGTCGCAGTTGTAAATGAGAACTTGTTCTCAACTGGTTTACCTGGTTAAATAAAGGTGAAATAAAAAATAAAATAAAATAAAATCACCTATTTTGTACTACAATATTTAATGATTGTACAAACAATGACACAGTGAATCTATCGGTTGCTTGTGTGTGGGTGATCTAAATTAACGTTTCATTGGTATTTCACAATACATTTTGTTTTTTGAACCAATGATTGTGCAAGTGCAATATTTCTTTAAAGATATGAATGCACAATCCAATGTTTTGAACATTCGACAGCCTGTGTTACAAGTGACGACCGTTTTGAGTTTGTGTCTAGAGTTTTGAAAAATGACGTCAAGGTTCTGAAATTTGTGCCAAAGTGATTGTAAAAAACTGTAATACTGTGAAATTGTGAAAACTATGACGATACCCTTTTAGTAAAAGAGCTGTTTGAAAAGACTGCCCGAAAATGTCAGCCTGTTTTGGTGGGATTGAGTTTTGGCCTGCTTGGTGATATCGCCAGATGGCAAATTAGTTAATAGACCAATAACAAAGAGTGTTCCAATCCTCTTTGCCAATAACAGCAAGTTTTCAGTTTTCAGGCTGCATTGGATCTTTAAAGTGGGGCTAGCACACAATTGTTTTGTCGGGTCCATTCATGGATGAACACATTGTGAACCAGCTTAATAATGGGTAGCTATGTGTTGGTGCAATTCAAATAAAATAAAATAAAATTGTATTGGTCACATACACATATTTAGCAGATGTTATTGCGGGTGTAGCGTAATGCTTGTGAGCGAAATGTTTGTGCAATTGAGTGTGCTACCTCAATATTTATTTCACTAGGGTGTACGGTAGAATCCTCATTTGAGATACGGACACATCATTTATAATTTTACAGTACACTGAAGGATTCACATTGAACTTAGTTAATTTCAAGTTGAGAATTCAATTCAGCCGTAAGTTTCTGAATCCCACATCATGCTCTCTGCAGGGCCTAAACCGGAGTATCATCCAACTCCTTGTGGAGTGAAAAGCAATGAAAGCAATTATGGGGAAATATATGAACTTGGAGCATATGAACATTTTAATAAGTTATATATCAGTCTCCCCAATCATTGCTTTGAACCAATGCTCCTTGGGTGTGCAGCCTGCTCTCATAGACTAGACGTAACATAGTAAAGTAAATCCGGGACACTCAAATTAGTATGATATGTTATGTTTGGTATGATTACATAAGATAGATGGTTACTTAAGGCAAAAACTAAAGTATGTTGGCTGGGGTGGATTGATGGGTGGATGGACGTATAACCCAAAGGTTGTGAGTTTGAATCTCATCATGGACAACTTTAGCATTTTAGCAAATTAGCAACTTTTAAACAAATTTGAAACTACTTAGCATGTTAGCTAACCCTTCCCCTAAGCCAAATCTTAACCCTTTTAGCTAACCCTTCCCCTAACCCTAACCTTAACCCTAACTCCTAAACTTAACCCTAACCTTAACCCTAACCCCTAGCCTAGCTAATGTTACCCAGTTAAGTAGAATGTCTAACATATCAAACTTTGCAAATTCGTAACATATTGTAGGTTTTGCAAATTCGTAACATATAATACGAATTGTAATTTGTAACATATCATACTAAATGGAGTGTCTCTGATTTACATCCAGAATAATACGAAATACTCTGCGACCAGGTTGGGGTATGTTGTGTTGGGGTATTTCAGTCAGAGCATATGATAAACACTACAACAACATGCTTTAACAAAATTATTTGTTAATGAGCCCTAAGGAACTGAGTCCCACATCGTGCTCTCTGCACAAATAAGTTACGTTATCTATCAGGCTCCCCATTGCATTGCAGTCGCCCCAGAGGCATAATTTGAATCCTATTTGGTACATCATACATTACCTTAATCAAACATAAAAAATCAGCATGCTTCGCATTGTAGAAACCCAAGAGCCCCATGCAGAAATCCCCCAGTGTCGGGTTCACTAGCAGATAGTCAGTCGCTATGGCCGCATACACACTTAAGTTGTACAACTGATGTAGCACTAATATGGTCTGTGCAGTGATGACATTACATTTACATTTTACATTTTAGTCATTTAGCAGACGCTCTTATCCAGAGCGACTTACAGGAGCAATTAGGGTTAAGTGCCTTGCTCAAGGGCACATTTACGTCATTTAGCAGACGCTCTTATCCAGAGCGACTTACAAATTGGTGCATTCACCCTATAGCCAGTGGGATAACCACTTTCCAATATTTTTTAGAAGGATTACTTTATCCTATCCCAGGTATTCCTTAAAGAGGTGGGGTTTCAAATGTCTCTGGAAGGTGGTGAGTGACTCCGCTGTCCTGGCGTCGTGAGGGAGCTTGTTCCACCATTGGGGGTGCCAGAGCAGCGAACAGTTTTGACTGGGCTGAGCGGGAAACTATGCTTCCGCAGAGGAAGGGAGCCAGCAGGCCAGAGGTGGATGAACGCAATGCCCTCGTTTGGGTGTAGGGACTGATCAGAGCCTGAAGGTACGGAGGTGCCGTTCCCCTCACTGCTCCATAGGCAAGCACCATGGTCTTGTAACGGATGCGAGCTTCAACTGGAAGCCAGTGGAGTGTGCGGAGGAGGGGGGTGACGTGAGAGAACTTGGGAAGGCATAGGCCCTGTATACACTCAATTAGGATAACTGATTTACAACGCACTTGACACTGAGCTTGTGTGCACAGAAATTGGTTGTGTAAAACATTTTTTGTGTAGACAAACTCTTTGTTGTATCACACAAATATCTGTTGTCTCATAACCATTGTGTCAAATGCGTTTTAAATCAGTTGTCCTAATTGAGTGTATACAGGGCCTATGTCATCACTGCACAGACCATATTAGTAGCGGTTCACATCGAAGGTGAATTACAACAGAGGACGCTCATGAATGGGAAAACTATGTGCCTAAGGAAATTAAAGTATAGTTTGATTGTTTCACAAACCCCATGGAAAACAAAAGCAATATGATCACTTGTTTCTCAATGTTAGGAACCACAGACGACTGCAAATTATTTCAAGCATCATTGTATTTTTATATTCTGTCATATGTTATGCCACATTGTGTTAGTGTCATTCAACATGTACATTTAGTCACATTTGTATTCTCCGCCAAAGGAATCAAGTGATGTGTTAACATTGGGCCCAGACAACCGAACACCAGTGGCAGGAGTGATGTGTTAACATTGGGCCCAGACAACAGAAGTCCAGGGGCAGGACTGATGTGTTAACATTGGGCCCAGACAACAGAAGCCAAGGGGCAGGAGTGATGTGTTAACATTGGGCCCAGACAACAGAAGCCAAGGGGCAGGAGTGATGTGTTAACATTGGGCCCAGACAACAGAAGCCAAGGGGCAGGAGTGATGTGTTAACATTGGGCCAGACAACAGAAGACCAGGGGCAGGAGTGATGTGTTAACATTGGGCACAGACAACAGAAGCCAAGGGGCAGGAGTGATGTGTTAACATTGGGCCCATACAACAGAAGCCAAGGGGCAGGAGTGATGTGTTAACATTGGGCCAGACAACAGAAGACCAGGGGCAGGAATGATGTGTTAACATTGGGCCCAGACAACAGAAGCCAAGGGGCAGGAGTGATGTGTTAACATTGGGCCCAGACAACCGAACACCAGTGGCAGGAGTGATGTGTTAACATTGGGCCCAGACAACAGAAGTCCAGGGGCAGGACTGATGTGTTAACAATGGGCCCAGACAACAGAACACCAGGGGCAGGAGTGATGTGTTAACATTGGGCCCAGACAACAGAAGCCAAGGGGCAGGAGTGATGTGTTAACATTGGGCCCAGACAACAGAAGACCAGGGACAGGAGTGATGTGTTAACATTGGGCCCAGACAACAGAAGCCAAGGGGCAGGAGTGATGTGTTAACATTGGGCCCAGACAACAGAAGCCAAGGGGCAGGAGTGATGTGTTAACATTGGGCCCAGACAACAGAAGCCAAGGGGCAGGAGTGATGTGTTAACATTGGGCCCAGACAACAGAAGCCAAGGGGCAGGAGTGATGTGTTAACATTGGGCCCAGACAACAGAAGCCAAGGGGCAGGAGTGATGTGTTAACATTGGGCCCAGACAACAGAAGCCAAGGGGCAGGAGTGATGTGTTAACATTGGGCCCAGACAACAGAAGCCAAGGGGCAGGAGTGATGTGTTAACATTGGGCCCAGACAACAGAAGACCAGGGGCAGGAGTGAAGCAGATCCACATTGGATGGAGAAGAAGACCCTGACCCTGACGGCTTAGTGTTTGCTCTAACAGTGGAAACGTCCCAAATGGCATACTATTCCCTTTATAGTACACTACTTCTGATCTGGGCCCATAGAGTAGTAAACTAAATAGGGGACGGGGTGCCATTTGAGACGAAGCCATTGGCTCTGTGGGTTACTCTGTGGCTAAATGGTTTCACATTGGCTCTGTCTGTGGGTTACTTACACTCATGGAAGGTGCACACAAAGTTAATTAGACTAGTCTGGCACAGAGTCCTGGCTAATACAACTAACACAGTGTGCCTGAGAATATAATAGGTCAGAGGTTAAGAGAGGTTAAGTGATATTAACACGGTAGCTCTTAGGGGCAAAGTAGCTTTTCAAATATTACTACATTTCAAAAGCTACTCTGCCCATTAGGGCCAACGTGATTAACCGTAGTTGTGACTGACTAGTGTGACTGACTAGGGTTCCAACCTGGATCTCCAGTGGCAAAATACTTTGTTAGCCCACTGAGCTAAAGCCTAGGCATTAGATCAGCAGGCTAACACAAGCTTTCAGGTCTTCAGCTGAACCACCTTCTTTACACAGAAAATGAGCTACCTGTAGAGACAATTATGCATGTTATGTAGTTATGTTGCTGCTACTTTTCTACTTATATCTCACAGCTTGTTGTTTTCCTCCTTTACAATGAAAACGTCCTGTATGCATTCTTTACACTGTACTGTACATCTTGTAACGCTGCAACAGCATGCGTTGCTAGCTAAACAATTGTTTAGTCACAAGATTGTTGCTGTACATCCATGTGGTATCTTTACATTGTACATCTTGTTAATGTTTCAGCAACCGTACAGTAGTTGACCAATAATGGTGCTGCAGTGACAGTGCTGCTGTATATGGCATAGTTCCAAATGGCACCCTATTCCCTACATACTGTAGTGCACTACTTTTGACCAGAGCCCATTGTCTCCAGAATGGCGCAGTGACAGTTAGTGTACAGGTTGCTGTAAGCTCCATGTGGTATTGTCTACCCAGCAGCAGGAAACTCTGTTGACAAAGAAGGCTGATGGGGCAGAGAAGAAATCTTCTTTGTAATGGCTGCCAGAGTAATTAGTTCCTTATTGATTTATGCATCAGCAGAAGTGTCAGGAGCTGCGCTAGGCCATCCAATAAACAGAACTGCTCAGTCGGGCCTGGCATGGTAACCAGCTGGGTAAATGTGACAGGAGTGAGTCTGTACTAGCCTTGTCTCACGTTGCCATACCTCCAAAATCACACCTCCCTTGGAGTTTTGTAGAATTTTGTATTGCAAAAAGGTACGGCTATGTGGGGAGAGAGGTATGTGGGGTGAGGTGTGTGTTTATATTGCCATGTGTGTGAGTTTCAAGTTTCAAGTTTTAATGTTATGTGCCCAAGTACAGTGAAACTTTGTTTGGATTTGAGGGCCCATGCCAAACCTTTTCAACCACCTTAGGAGGAACAGGCGCTGTCAAGCCTTCTTCACGACTTTGCGCATGTGTATGATTTGGGCACCGAGGAACTTTAAGTTCTCGACTCACTCAACCACTCACTCAACCATCGATGTGGATGAGGGTGTGCTCGCCCCCCTGTTTCCTGTAGTCCATGATCAGCTCCTTGGTCTTACTCACGTTAAGGGAGAAGTTGTTGTTCCGGCACCACACTGCCAGGTCACTGACCTCCTCCCTGTAGGCTGTCTCATCGTTGCCGGTGTTCAGGCCTACCACCGTTGTGTCGTCAGCAAACTTGATGATGGTGTTGGACACAGGAAGTAGGGGGGGTTGGGGGCAGGCTAGACGGCTATATCGGTCTGCTAATACAGGACTATTAAAGGCCCAGAGCACTACTTTTGTGAAAAACATTTTTTTCAACAAATATATATATATTTTTTTATTACATTCTTTTTTTTATTCAGATATTTCAGGGGGTGTTGCAGCACCCTCAGCACCCCTACTTCCTGTGACTATGGTGTTGGAGTCATGGTGTTGGAGTCATGGTGTTGGAGTCATGGTGTTGGAGTCATGGTCATGGTCAGCATGGCGGAGGGGATGTTGCCTACCCTCACCACCTGGGATCGGCCAGTCAGGAAGTCTAGGATCCAGTTGCAGAAGGAGGTGTTCAGTCCCAGGGTCCTAAGCTTGGTGATGAGCTTGGAGGGGACAATGGTGTTGAATGCTGAGCTGTAGTCAATGAACAGCATTCTCACATAGGTATTCCTCTTATCTAGGTGGGTGAGGGCAGTGTGGAGTGGTCTTTGGATCTGTTGGGGCGGTATGCAAATTGGAGTGGGTCTAGGGTGTCTGGGAGGATGGAGTTGATGTGTGCCATAACCAGCCTTTCAAAGCACTTCATGATTACAGATGTGAGGGCTACAGGGTGGTCGTCATTGTGGCATGAAGCCTTAGAGTTCTTGGGAACAGGAATGATGGTGGTCAGCTTAAGACATAGGGGGATTACAAGGAATGGTTGAAAATTACCATGAATATGACTGCCAGCTGTTCTGCACATGCTTTGAGAACGCACCCTGGAATACTGTCTGGACCCACAGCCTTGCGAGTGTTGACCTGAATAAAGACCTTACTCATTTCGGCCTCAGAGAGCGAGATCACCCAGTCTTCTGGGTTGGTGGGGCCCTCAAGCAAGGCACGGTATTGTTATTGTCGAAGCGTGCATCAAATGCATTGAGTACGTCTGGTAGAGAGCAGAGCTTGTACGTCTGGTAGAGAGCAGAGCCTGTACGTCTGGTAGAGAGCAGAGCCTGTACGTCTGGTAGAGAGCAGAGCCTGTACGTCTGGTAGAGAGCAGAGCCTGTACGTCTGGTAGAGAGCAGAGCCTGTACGTCTGGTAGAGAGCAGAGCCTGTACGTCTGGTAGAGAGCGGAGCCTGTACGTCTGGTAGAGAGCGGAGCCTGTACGTCTGGTAGAGAGCGGAGCCTGTACGTCTGGTAGAGAGCGGAGCCTGTACGTCTGGTAGAGAGCGGAGCCTGTACGTCTGGTAGAGAGCGGAGCCTGTACGTCTGGTAGAGAGCGGAGCCTGTACGTCTGGTAGAGAGCGGAGCCTGTACGTCTGGTAGAGAGCGGAGCCTGTACGTCTGGTAGAGAGCGGAGCCTGTACGTCTGGTAGAGAGCGGAGCCTGTACGTCTGGTAGAGAGCGGAGCCTGTACGTCTGGTAGAGAGCGGAGCCTGTACGTCTGGTAGAGAGCGGAGCCTGTACGTCTGGTAGAGAGCGGAGCCTGTACGTCTGGTAGAGAGCAGAGCCTGTACGTCTGGTAGAGAGCAGAGCCTGTACGTCTGGTAGAGAGCAGAGCCTGTACGTCTGGTAGAGAGCAGAGCCTGTACGTCTGGTAGAGAGCAGAGTTGAGCTGTTGGTAATCCCGCTCATCCCTCAGCCACTCCATGTCCTTTCCAACCGCTCCATGCTCACAGAAGAAGAAAAAAATCAAAATTCACTCCATTCATTAAAATCACAATTTAACCAACACCCATCTATTTTTGTGACTACCTGGACCTACCATTTGGTTTTGAAGTATTGAAACCAAACCATATGATTTTAATGAAAAGTATTTGAATAAACATGAAAAGGTGACTGTAAGAAGCGCACATCATTTCAAATAGGCTACATGTCATATTAAACAGCATATAAACACTCTAAATAGGTCAGGAGCCAAAGAGGAAGCCTAAGAAGATGAAAATGAATTATTTAGGCTATATTATTTATATTATTTCAAGGCCATAGCCTACAAAGAAATATATTGTGAAGCATTTACGAGTGCGACACAATAGGCTGGTGGGGACATAAAGAGTTCAGTATTTAAACAATGTTTCGTTGTATTAAATCATTATAGTCTATACATTCCGCATATAGGCTGTGACTTACTTAGAATTAAATACAAATTAAACGAAAAATGACTTAATAGTGCCTTAGAATTCAGGCCAGGCCTATTGGTCCAAAATCAATTATGGCCTATTGTATAGATAATATAACCAAAATGAACGAAACGTTTAAGAGATCTGATTTTTTGTTTATAAATACTTTGCTACAATGACAAACTTAGTTATCTACCCACCTCATTCCTTTCATTTATCAGTTGCACGTAGTAAGTACACCATCATGCTTTCGGGATAAGTGTCTTCAGATTCCATCATGATTCTTTAGTTGTGGACACTACATCACCACACTCCCTCTCTTGCTCTTTGTTCTAATTTTTGTAAGTCACGTTGATTTAGCACCTGTGTGTTTTATCAGTTTCTTCATGAAAATATTTACCAAACTCCATGACAGAGCTAAAGCAAGGGGCTATAGCAGCACACAAGTAGACTACAAATGCATGCTGGGCCGGGCATACCCTGAGCTCGTGAAGTGAGCGCTACTGGAGCGAAATTGGATCGGCGAGAAGGCCGACACTACAGCCTTTGGGAATCTCGCTCAGTGCTCCAGTCAAATTGGTCACGCTCCGCTTCTCGCTCCGCTCCAGCTCCACTCCACTCACATGCTCTGGTAGAGAGGCATCGTTGGGCAGATCACTGCTGGGTCTTCCTTTGTAATCTGTAATGGACTGTAGCCCCTACCACATGCAGCGGGTGTTGGAGCCTGTGGAATATGATTCCACCTTATTCCTATATTGTCCTTTTGCTTGTTTGATGACTCTGTGGAGGTCATAGAGGGAGTTATTGCACTTATTCCTGTCTTAATTTTAATTAAAATCACCGGCAACAAGAAAAGCAGCCTCCGGGTGCAATTTTTCCTGCTTGTTTATAGCCTCATACAGTTTGTTAAGTGCCAGCTTGTTATTTTTCTTGGCCTGAGCTGGAATGTATACAACAGTCACAACAGTCGGCATTTGACCAACAGGTATTCCAAGACGGGTGAACAATGGTTTGAGACTTACACTGTGCTCGTGTCAGCACACCATTTGTTGCTGATGAAGAAGGCAAACCCCTCCCCCTCTCGATTTCCCTGACTCCACTGTCCTGTCCACTCGGTGAATGGAGAATCCATCGAGTTGGATAGCCATGGGGGGTGTCTTGTCCGAAAGCCATGTTTCAGAAAAGCAGGACAGGAAAATGGTCTAATTCACATGCGTAACAAGAGAACATCCCTGGTCATCCCTACTGCCTTTGCTCTGATGGACTAACTAAACACATGCTTCGTTTGTAAATTATGTCTGTGTTGGAGAGTGCCCCTGGCTATGAGTAATTTTAAAAAACAAAGCAAATGGTGCCTTCTGGTTTGCTTAATATAGGGAATTTGAAATTATTTATACTTTTACTTACTTTTGATACTTGAGTATACTTTAGCAATTACATTTACTTTTGATACTTAAGTATATTTAAAACCAAATACTTCTAAACTTTTACTCAAGTAGGATTTCACTGGGTGACTTTCACTTTTACTTGAATCATTTTCTATTAAGGTATCTTAACTTTTTTCACCACTTGTAAATACACGTTTTGTGAGTCTACATTGTCATTGGTCAAGAGGTCTTCTTTCCTCTTTCTTACATTACTTCTCTAACTGTGGCATTTAAGATAACAATTCCCACTGGCGTTTGGAAATTGCTTCCAAGGATGAACCAGACTTGTGGAGGTCTACCATATCTTTTCTGAGGTCTTGGCTGATTTCCTTTGATTTTCCCATGATGTCAAGCAAAGAGGCACTGAGTTTGAAGGTAGGCCTGGAAATACATCCACAGGTACACCTCCAATTGACTCAAATGATGTCAATTAGCCTATCAGAAGCTTCTAAAGCCATGACATCATTTTCTGGAATTGTCCAAGCTGTTTAAAGGCACAGTCAACTTAGTGTATGTAAACTTCTGACCCACTCGAATTGTGATACAGTGAATTATAAGTGAAATAATCTGTCTGTAAACAATTGTTGTAAAAATTACTTGTGTCATGCACAAAGTAGATGTCCTAACCGACTTGCCAAAACTATCGTTTGTTAATAAGACATTTGTGGAGTGGTTGAAAAACAAGTTTTAATGACTCCAACCTAAGTGTACATAAACTTCCAACTTCAACTGTAAGTTAGGAGCTGGAAATGTCCCAAACTTTGGTATTGACTATGAACTTTACTTTTAGCTAGCTAGCTGTTCTTTGTGGAAGAATGTAGGATATATAGTCAACATTCAGTTGTTGTGCACAATCTGCCCATACAGCTACAGTCTCATTGGCTTGTAGCTACTGGCTAGTTGGTTAGCTAACTGGTTATAATTAATAATACGTGATTTGTGCTTATTTGTTTGTGCTCTGATTACATGCAAGCGTCGACGTCATTAGTTTGCAACGATGACTTCAGCCATATGAAAAACCTTTCATAGCAACATATAGCTATTTTCCTTTGCTTCTAGCTTGACTCTCATACGACTGGTGCTAGGTAGCTACAGCTGCTAGCCTGCTACTAGCTAGCTACCAGCAGTACTACTGTTGTGCAGCAACCAATGATGTATATAAACCCTGGATTGCAGATGCTATGTGCAGTGCATTCGGAAAGGATTCAGACCCCTTCCCTTTTTGCACATTTTGTTACGTTACAGCCTTTTTCTAAAATTGACTAAATATTTGTTTTCCCTTATCAATGTACACACAATACCCCATAATAACAAAGCCACATTTTTGCCAAATATATTAAAAATAAACAACAGAAATACCTTATTTACATAGGAGCCTTTGATATGGGACTCGAAATTGAGTTCAGGTGCATCTTGTTTCAATTGATCATTCTTGTAACGTTCCTGCTCCAGAGTGCTCAGGACCTCAGACTGGGGCGAAGGTTCACCTTACAAAAGGACAATTACCCTAAACACACAGCCAAGAAAATGCAGGAGTGGCTTTGGGACAAGTCTCTGAATGTCCTTACGTGGCCCAGCCAGAGCTCGGACTTGAACCCGATCTAACATCTCTGGAGAGAACTGAAAATAGCTGTGCATCGACGCTCCCCATCCAGCCTGACAGAGCTTGAGAGGATCAGCAGAGAAGAATGGGAGAAACTCCCCAAATACAGGTGTGCCAAGCTTGTAGCCTCATACCCAAAGTACTGAATAAAGGGTCTGAAAACTAATATAAATGTGATATTTCTGGGGGGGGGGGGGGGTTTAAATAAATGTGCAAACATTTCTAAAAACCAGTTTTTGCGTCGTCATTATGGGTGGTATTATGTGTAGATTGATGAGGAAAAAATAATTGAATCCATTTTAGAATAAGTCTGTAACGTAATAAAATGTGGAAAAAGTCAATGGGTCTGAATTCTTTCCGAATGCACTGTATAGTGTAATTTGTCTGCCACCAATTAAATATGATAAATGTCTTAAAATGACTAATATAAATCGTAAAATGTATCAGTTTCACTTATGGTGAAGAGGGTTGACAACTATGCCGCATAAAATTCAAGATAGTCGGGAACAGATTTTTGATGTGCCAACTTATAAACTATTATACAAATGTCTTGTTATAAAAATAATGCTTAGTATATGGGGTATTGAACAGTCAGACTGTTGCAGACTCTGCCACGAGGAACATGACTGAACAAAGAAAAATAGATGAGAAAGAAATGGACAACAACAACTCACATTTGTGTAATAGTCAGTCTGCATTTATAGCTGTTATAGTAAAGTACCCTAATAGTTCCACTGAGGTTCTAAAACCTGCAACCATCCATACTAACATTAGCTTATTTTCTGTTGTATTTTTGACTTTATGTTTTGTTTACCCCATATGTAACTCTGTGTTGTTGTTTTTATCGCACTGCTTTGCTTTATCTTGGCCAGGTCGCAGTTGTAAATGAGAACTTGTTCTCAACTGGCCTACCTGGTTAAATAAAGGTGAAATAAATAACAACAGCTATTTTACTCAATGTGTACAAGCTGTTACAGTCCTGCAGTGTTCATTTCGTCAACAATAATAGTGACTAAAATATTAGTCAAATACCTATTTTTCAGTGGCAATTGACGAGACTATAACTACCTAAATAGACCCATAAAAACTATAACTAAATTAAAATTATTTTCAATTTCAGTTGACTGAAACGAGACAGAACAAAAATTATCTATGTGAACAAAATCTGTCTACTAAGTGGACTGCACAAGAGTTTTTGGAGAGATTGAGAGCTTGATAAGCACAATTAATATTAGCAGCACAGATGAGCAGCACAGTTCTGTTCAGCAGTGGGAAGGATGTGCCACACCTGGTACACACAGCTTACATCAGCTGGTGAGCTTCAGGGGAGCAAGCGATGAGTTTTGGCAGACAGGCAGACAGGCTCCTCTCCACCTCTGACTATACACATCGAGCAGGCGCCTCTCTTGCTTCCCCGTCGCTAACCAGTCACCACCAGCCTTCTAGTTAGCTACCCTTTGCCTGGTTAAGAAACACAAGCAGCTTCATGAAATTAAAAACAATAGCAGCATTGAGTTTAATAGTAAAACAACAGTCTAGCTATGTTTTTCCTATCCCTTGAGTAGGCCGTCTTTGAATTTGTAGTCTCGCTCAACTCTGACACTTTCCCCACTACATTTCATAGCCAGGTTATGTAGCCAGAGCTTGCAAAAAATTCATTTTACTGTACCTGTGCACGTGACATTAAAACTTGAAACTTGAAACAAACAATGTAGCCAAGTCTCTCTCTTTTCCTCAGAGAAAACGGCTTGATTCTAGCCCTTACCATTCAAAAGATATGACCCTTAATACCAGTGCTACGTTCTTTTCTTTCTGTCATGCATTTTAGATTCATAAAGCATATCACAGGCATTCTAAAACTAGGCTACTTGCGGACTGGACCTTTTGTTTTAGCGACAGCTTGTTCAGTCATATTCCCTAATTAGCTAGCTATAGCTAACAACCTGCGGCGCATTCAGCAGGACGCAATGTTTTGGAATGTTCAGATAGAAATACGCTATGTAGAACAAACATGCCTCTCTGACATGTTGAATAAGGAATGACGTTGGCTCGGCAGACACAGCCAACACGGCAATTTATTGACTAAATTCCTCTTGCCACAACACAACATCTGACTGGTTAACCTCTACGGGATCGGTGTCCCGTATACAGGACGGTTGCGCTAACGTGCGCTAATGTGATTAGCATGACTGTTGTAAGTAACAGCAACATTTCCAGGACATAGACATGTCTTATATGGGCAGAAAGCTTACATTCTTGTTAATCTAACTGCACTGTCGACTTTACAGTAGCTATTACAGTGATAACATACCATGCTATTGTTTGAGGAGAGTGCACAACAAGAAAACATTTATCATGGCAACTGGTTTGATACATTCACCTCTGAAGGTAAGTAATGTACTTACATTCAGTAATCTTGCTCTGATTTGTCATCCTAAGGGTCTCAGAGATAAAATGTAGCATCGTTTTGTTTGATAAAATCAATTTTTATATTCAAATGTAGGAACTGGGTTCTACAGTCTGAACCCTTGCTGTCTCTGGCTCCACACCCACCCCGCCATCTAGATGTGTAATCCATCATGTATGACATTCCTGGGTGTGTGTAAACTTACATTTTGAATTACCATATCATTTTTGTATGTTCTCTATAGTTATATACTTGAAAATGTATCAATTGACCAATTTGGCACATTTGGGAAGACTTTATACAAAATAGTCCAGATTGCAACGCTTCACTGGATCAATCTGAAACTTTGCACACACACTTCTGCCATCTAGTGGCCCAAATCTAAATTGCGCCTAAACTGTAATATTATATTGTGGCCTTTCTCTTGCATTTCAAAGATGATAAAACAACAAAAAAATTGAAAACGGATGTTTTTTTGTTTGTATTATCTTTTACCAGATCTAATGTGTTATATTCTCCTACATTAATTTCACATTTACACAAACTTCAAAGTGTTTCCTTTCAAATGGTATCAAGAATATACATATCCTTGCTTCAGGTCCTGAGCTACAGGCAGTTAGATTTGGGTATGTCATTTTAGGTGAAAATTGGAAAAAAGGGTCTGATCCTTAAGAGTTTAAATAACTTGATTTTGAGTTAACGTGGACCCAGTGACTCGAACTCTGGGACTTGAACTTCAGCCATAGAGACTCGTGACTCGACCATTGATAACCCGCACTTGGACTCTGAGTCGAGGTTCAGTGACTCGATTACATCACTAGGCGACCATTCAAAGTCATTAGCCCCCGTTCTACTTTTGGACACCAATGTGGCTGTGTAACAATGTCAATGACTTGACCGAGTGACGGAGGAGCAACCCATACTACTTTGACAATACTTGGCGACACTATCTAGTGATTGTGCTACTCTCTCTCTCGTGTCAGTTTGTTTTGTGTGTATTGTGCAATATCTATGTAGGCTGAATTAGGAGAGAGAGAGTTGGTTCTCTCTCGCTCTATCTCTCTCTCTGCGCTTGTGTGTGTCTGTTTGTTTTGTATGTCATGTGTAATATCTATGTGGACTGAATTAGGAATTTACATGGCCAGATAATTCTTATATACTGTATTCTTATATGTGTTTGTCATATTTCTGCTGTTGATAATAGGAGGTTATGCAGAACAATCTGATGGCAGGACAAGGCTATGTATGTTTGTGCACATGGAATTCAGTGATTTATGTTTACTATAAGCTAATGAGGCAATACAAATGTGATTTGACAAAAATTTGACTAATAAACAAAAAGGTGACTAAAAATTAATAGGCTAGACTAAATCAAAAAAAAAGAGTGCCATAATTGTGCAGTCCTGGCATCATCGGTAAAGAAAACATTGCAAATGACTTTATGATACATTTGAGCTAGCTAATAATGTATGCACATCCTAACGCAGATGGCTATCAAGTCCTACCACCAACAGGTGAGTGGAGTTTGCTGTTATGATGCGATTTGCATCTCTAATGAGTTGATTTGCATCTCTGGCAAGTAAATGTATATCTAAAAACTGGCACCCTGCCAGTAAGGTCACCAATCAAGTTTACTGTCCGCACGCCAGAATTATTTGAGGGCCGCATGCCTACCGATTGCTCGTTGCTAATTGGGATGTAGCTAGATAGCTATTTTAACTGTATACTCTTACCTGTGTATGGATTAATGATTCACAGCAGACTGAAACATTAAAAAAAATCCTTCTCACCAGGCATCGACCAGGCATTCCATATTTTTGTTCCACTGAGCTGTGTTGGATGTCACCAATTCAGGGCAACACTATTATTGAAAGAGAAGGATGAGAACAGAGGAGAGAGAGTCAGCTTTGGCAATGCGGAGAGCCTCCGTGACACAGAGAAGAGTAGTCTCGGTTGAGCGACCTGTCTTCAAGCCTGACTGGTTAGGGTCAAGAAGATCATTCTGAGAGAGATAGCGAGAGAGTTAGTCAGGCAGAACACTCAAGTGTTTTGAAAAGAAAAGAAAGAAGGGATACAGGTCTGTAGTTTTTGACGTGAGATGAGTGTTGGTTTCTTGAGGAGGGGAGTGACTCAGGACATTTTGAAGTCAGAGAGGTCAGGGATGAGTTGATGAGGGAAGTGAGGAATGGGAGAAGGTCTCCAGAGATGGTTTGGAGAAGGAAGGAGGGGATGGGGTCGAGCGGGCAGGTTGTCGGGCGGCCGGACCTCAGTAGTCACAGGATGTCTACAAAGGAAGAGAAAGAGAAGGTAGAGAGGAGGGAGTGGAAGAATGATAGGTCCTCCGGAAGTTTAGTTCTCCTCCATTTTTGCTCAGCTGCCCGCAGCCCTGTTCTGTAAGTTCGCAATGAGTCACTCAGCCACGGAGCAGGAGGGTAGGAAAGGGGACAGTGTGAGTCATAGGATGCGGAAAGGGAGGAGAGTAGGGTCGAAGAGGCAGAATCAGGAGACAGGAGGGAGGATTTAGCAGAAGGGAGAGATGATAGGATAGAAGAGGAAAGAGTAGTGGTAGAGAGAGAGGAAATATTGTGACGGCTAATGACTATCTGGGTAGGGGCTGAGTGGTTAGGGTTCGAGAAAAGGGAGACAGAAAAGGAAACAAAGTAGTGATCAGAGACCTGGAGGGGGTTGCAGTGAGATTAGTAGGAATCTTTAGCCTTTAGTAAGTACAAAACAATCCGAATACAATACGCTAGCCAGCTAATATTTACTTATAGCTACATTGTTGAATACATAAAGGTTAGCTGCTAATGTTAGATAGCAAGTAGCTAGCAGGCTAACTTGATTATAAAGGCAGCAGTGTCAACACTGACCTGAACAGGAGAACATTGGCCATGTATTTGTGACTTTGTCACTTAGCTGTGTCTGCTGTGTTGGCTGTGTCTGCCGTGTTGGCTGTGTCTGCTGTGGTGGCTGTGTTGGCTGTGTCTGCCGTGTTGGCTGTGGTGGCTGTGTTGGCTGTGTCTGTTGTGTTGGCTGTGTCTGCTGTGTTGGCTGTGTCTGCCGTGTTGGCTGTGTCTGCCGTGTTGGCTGTGTCTGCCGTGTTGGCTGTGTTGACTGTGTCTGCCGTGTTGGCTGTGTCTGCTGTGCTGGCTGTGTCTGCCGTGTTGGCTGTGTCTGATGTGTTGGCTGTGTCTGCCGTGTTGGCTGTGGCGGCTGTGTTGGCTGTGTCTGCTGTGTTGGCTGTGTCTGCCGTGTTGGCTGTGTCTGCTGTGTTGGCTGTGTCTGCCATGTTGGCTGTGGTGGCTGTGTTGGCTGTGTCTGCTGTGTTAGCTGTGTCTGCTGTGTTGGCTGTGTCTACCGTGTTGGCTGTGTCTGCTGTGTTGGCTGTGTCTGCCGTGTTGGCTGTGTCTGCTGTGTTGGCTGTGTTGGCTGTGTTGGCTGTGTTGGCTGTGTTGGCTGTGAGCTAGAGATGCTTCCTCTCACTCCACTGGCTCCCAGAGCGAGGCACAATGAAGGTTGTTTGAGTGGGTGGGATTTAGAACAAAGACAAACATTTCACCAAGGCCAGCCCAGTGGCTATGGCTGGACCAAACCCCCATGTTTTGGTTCAAACTAAATGTTTCTCTCACAACACAAGGAGTGGGGCGGCATCATGTGGGAATTGATGCAAGCATCGGTACTTTTGTATCGTATCAGACTCCTTAGAAAATGTTACGCAAGCCTCAAAGTGTCTGTGTCGTGCGTCCCAACACTACATCAAGCCTCTTTCCCACACATTTTTGCGTTTTTCATAATGAACTGGTTCTGGAGGCAGCTCTGCGGAGTGGTCACTAGCTGCCACAGCCACAAAGTCATAAAATCTGATTTTAAACCGTAACCACACTGCTAACCCTGAAGCGTAACCCTAAGAGAGGTGAGTCAGCACCATGGCCTGCTCTACAGGCACCAACTGGGGCTGGTGATTCAACACCAATAATACCCAGTCCAGGTGCTGCAACCAATTGGCACCTGGAATTCGTCCCACCTGTCCCTCATTACCCCAAATGGGTATAAGTAGAGGTGCAGTCACTCGGGCGCCTGGGCAGACTGGCAGAGGGTACGCCTAGACCTCAGAAGAACCAGCGTGAGTATGATAAGCACCTCGAATAAGACGCCAAAGAAGATACTAGGCAATGTTTGACTCACCTGTCTCTCTCTCTTCCTTTTCTGAAGGCCCCAAAGGAAGCAGACCCATTCCCGGGCAGCACGCCACCCGCCGCAAGTTGAGAGCAAGTATGGAAACCCCGGACTCATAGCTCTTTCTCTCTTTGTTGTTCATTAACACAGACGGTCCGAGGAGTCGCAACGCCGGACACAGAGTGACCCACCTGTTACCTTTCAGTTGAATTTCTCCCACTTCCCCCCCAACTTTTATTAAAGAACCAAGTTTGTCTCCAGCTGTCTTATTTTATTGTGAGTTTCACCACTGACTCCCCTGGGCTGCCACAAGACCCCTTGACTTTGTCCGCATTTTGTTACGTTACAGCCTTATTCTAACGTTCATAAAAAGTTTTCTTTTTCACATCAATCTACACATAACACCCCACTCTCCCGAGTGGCACAGTGGTTTAAGGCACTGCATCGCAGTGCTAGCTGTGCCACTAGAGATCCTGGTTCGAATCCAGGCTCTGTCGCAGCCGGCCGCGACCGGGAGACCCATGGGGCGGCGCACAATTGGTCCAGGATAGGGGAGGGAATGGCCTGGCAGGGTTGTAGCTCAGTTGGTAGAGCATGGTGTTTGCAACGCCAGGGTTGTGGGTTCGATTCCCACGGGGGGCCAGTATGAAAAATATAAAAAATAATGTATGCACTAACTGTAAGTCGCTCTGGATAAGAGCGTCTGCTAAATGTAAAACATTTAAATAATGACAAAGCAAAAACTGGTTTTTAGATTTTTTTGCAAATGCATTACAAATAAAAAACTGAAATATCACACTTACATAAGTATTCAGACCCTTTACTCAGTACTTTGTTGAAGCACCTTTGACTGCGAATACAGCCTCCAGTCTTCTTATGTATGACGCTACAAGCTTGGCACACCTGTGTTTGGGGAGTTTCTCCCATTCTTCTCTGCAGATCCTCTCAAGCTCTGTCAGGTCTCAAGCTATTTTCAGGTCTCTCCATAAATGTTGGATCGGGTTCAAGTCCGGGCTCTGGCTGGGCCACTCAAGGACATTCAGAGACGTGTCCCGAAGCCACTCCTGCGTTGTCTTGGCTGTGTGCTTAGGGTCGTTGTCCTGTTGTAAGGTGAACCTTCACCCCAGTCTGAGGTCCTGAGCGCTCTGGAGCAGGTTTTCATCAAGGATCTCTCATTATATTGCTCCATTCATCTTTCCCTCAATCCTGACTAGTCTCCCAGTCCCTGCCACTGAGAAATATCCTCACAGCATGATTCTGCCACCACCATGCTTCACCGTAGCGATGGTGGAAAGTTTCCTCCAGACGTGACGCTTGGCATTCAGGCCAAAGAGTTTAATCTTGGGTTCATCAGACCAGAGAATCTTGTTTCTCATGGTCTGAGAGTCCTTTAGGTGCCTTTTTGCAAACTCCAAGTAGGCATTCATCTGCCTTTTACTGAGAAGTGGCTTCCGTCTGGCCATTCTACAATGAAGGCCTGATTGGTGGAGTGCTGCAGGAAGCTTCTCCCATCTCCACAGAGGAATTCTGGAGCTTTGTCAGAGTGATGATCGGGTTCTTGGTCACCTCCCTGACCAAGGCGCTTCTCCCCCGATTGCTCTGTTTGGCCGGGCGGCCAGCTCTAGGAAGAGTCTTGGTGGTTCCAAACTTCTTCTATTTAAGAATGATGGAGGCCACTGTGTTCTTGGGGACCTTCAATGCTGCAAAAAAAAACGGACAATTCCTTCGACCTCATGGCTTGGTTTTTTCTCTGACATGCACTGTCAACTCTGGGACCTTATATAGACAGGTGTGTGCCTTTCCAAATCATGTCCAATTAATTGAATTTACCGCAGGTGGACTCCAATCAAGTTGTAGACACATCTCAAGGATGATCAATCGAAACAGGATGCATATGAGCTCAATTTCGTGTCTCATAGCAAAGGTTCTGAATACTTACGTAGGTAAATGTGATATTTCAGATTTTTGTTAATGTATATAAATGTGCAAGATTTTTTTTTAACCTGTTTTTGCTTTGTCATTATGGGTTTTTGTGTGCAGATTGATAAGAAAATAAAATTTGAATCCATTTTAGAAGCAGGCTGTAACGTAACAAAATGTGGAAAAAGGGAAGAGGTCTGAATACTTTCCGAATGCACTGTAGTTTTCTGTTCCCAAAACTAAAATATGTTACGAATAGAGTGGACAAAATTTTGTAGACTTTACCCTTTGCCAAAGTTTCAAACAAGTGCGTTGTTTGGAAGGAGTGCAGGGGCAAATTGATTTATTGCACACACACACTTTACAGAGTAGGCTTTCCCTAACGGAAATATGCAAATACATGCTAGAACATGCCAATAGGATCTCGCTAGCACATGCTTGGCTCTGCCCACCTCCTTGCTTGTTCTGCCCACTACACATTTGCTCCCATTGGAAACAACAGGCTGTGGTCTATCTTGGGTTAGTTATACAAATCTTTGATGCAACCTTCTGATCCAGAGTCATGGGATTACGCCCATATGCCAATGCCCAAGCAAAACCCAAGCCTACTTGATGGTAATAGCACTCACTGTTGCCCCTAGTGGCTGGTTTTGACAGCATCTAGTGGCTGGTTTTGACGGCATTTCCCGATGTCCTCAGGACATGGACAGATGTCCAAGTCACTCTAGAGCTATCTGCCTGAAATGTATATTGTTTGATGTTTTGATTTTATTGATAATGTAAGACAACTTCCTTATTTTATTTTAAGTAGAAATTGTGAATTCAACAATGTTGAATTTTAAAAGCCTGTTATGTTAAATCCCCCTCTAATATACACTACCAGTCAAAAGTTTTAGAACACCTATTCTTTCAAGGGTTTTTCTTTATTTTTACTATTTTCTACATTGTAGAATAATAGTGAAGACATCAAAACTATGAAATAACACATATAGAATCATGTAATAACCAAAAAAGTGTTAGTCAAATCAAAATATACTTTATTTTCGCCTTGATGACAGCTTTGCACCCAATTCTCTCAACCAGCTTCATGAGGTAGTCACCTGGAATTAACACACTTCAGAAGTCCAATCCTGTTTTCAACGACTTTTTGTCAGTGTGGAAGCAAAACTGGCAACCTCTTATTCATGGTCTGTCAGCCATGGTTGACAACTACTGTACCAAAATATTGCCAAAGGCCTTGCAAAGTGCTACCAGATGAAACAATGTTGGTAGTCCCAGTTGAGTGGCACTTTGGGCTCTAATAATAATAATAATATGCCATTTAGCAGACGCTTTTATCCAAAGCGACTTACAGTCATGTGTGCATACATTTTTTTACGTATGGGTGGTCCCGGGGATCGAACCCACTACCCTGGCGTTACAAGCGCCGTGCTCTACCAATTGAGCTACACTCCACAACTCTGTGACAAAAATACCTCTGTGAGCAATCCCATCTGAGCTGAGGCGAGTTATTGCACCAGATACTGCAACCCTAACCGAATTAGTGTGGAAAGCGAAACACTTTCCAGGGTCCAGTATAAAGTTGGGAATTTTTATTACTCAGACATGGAATGCAACACAATGTGCTTTACAGGAAAAAACTAATAAAAAACAATGAAAATAAAACTGAAATATTTACTACACAACAAAAATAAGATAAAAAACAAAAGAATGACAAACTGAACGACTAAAAAGCAAAGTTAAAAAGATGTGTTTGAAGATCTCTTTTAAATATGTCCACAGTTTCGGGCCCCCCTCAGGTTCTCTGGCAGGCTATTCCATAGTAACTAAAGGCTGCCTCTCCATGCCTCTTGGTCCTAGGCTTTGGGACATGCTGAAGAGATCCCCATTTATTTTTTCTCCACAATGAGTGGAAACTGTGTGGCAGAGATTTCCAGAGCTGCCACTACTTGGAACATATGCACGCCTATGGTATGCAACCATCTCCCTATTGGGTTGCCCTTCATCCTGGCGATGAAGCAGACTATCATCCTCTTGACTGATACACCGATAGGAAGGACAACCTACACATTGCACTGCTTTATCATCCTGTGAGAAAACAAACTATATACAGTATTGTAATATATTATTGGACTAAGTTAAGAGCACGCAGGTAGCACTGTTTCAAGGCCTTACACTTGGATGTCCCAGGGTTTGTTATATCCTTTACTTTGCATGTCAAACACTAAGGCATTTCTTTGGTATTTCCCATCTAAAATAGATGTAGTGTCTTGTTCACAAATCAAACCAAGAAACACCTTGGTCTCTTCCTCCGTTCACTTGGCATGTCGCTGTGACCCACAAGCAGTTGGCATGATAAAATTAATGAAATGTGGAGTGGAGCTTTATAGTTACGTGATGACATGACGTGCCCCGCACACCTTCAAAATGATTTGGCAATCATTATTTATTGGAAAAACATAGTTTCCATCATCATTCATTGCAATAAAGAAAGTTTGAAAAAGGAGATATCCACCTGTGTCGGACAAATACATTTTTGTTCTGCTTTGAAAGTTGATTCGGTCAAAATTTGAAATGGTGTTTTTTACATTGGATAAAAGTAGAGACTCAGACCTAGAAAATGGTATATCATACACTACAGTTGAGGAACAATGGGAAAGTAATTCTGCTTTGAAAGTTGAAAAACTTGTAACCTGTAAAGGCAGCAGCTACTCTTCCTTGGGTCCAGCAACATTAAGGCAGTTATATACCATTTAAAATATTACATGACATTATTTTTCATAACACTTTTCACAACACATTAAGTGTGTTCCCTCAGGCCACTACTCTACTATCACATATTTACAATACAACATCCATGTGTACGTGTGTGTAGAGTGCGTCTTATCATGTGTATGTGTGTCTGTGCCTGTGTGTGTGTCTCTTCACAGTCCCCGCTGTTCCATAAGGTGTATTTGTATCTGTTTTTTCAAACCGATTCTACTGCTTGCATCAGTGTCCCGATTTGGAATAGAGTTCCATGTTGTCATGGCTCTATGAAGTACTGTGCGCCTCCCATAGTCTGTTCTTGACTTGGGGATTGTGAAGAGACCTATGGTGACATGTCTTGTGGGGTATGCATGGGTGTCTGAGCTCTGTGCTAATAGTTTAAACAGACACCTCGGTGCATTCAGCATGTCAACACTTCTTACAAAAACAAGTAGTGATAAAGTCAATCTCTCCTCCACTTTGAGCCATGAGATACTTACATATTAATGTTAGCTCTCCGTGTACATTTAAGGGTCAGCCGTGCTGCTCTGTTTGGAGCCAATTGTATTTTCCCTAGGTCCCTCTTTGTGGCACCTGACAACACGACTGAACAGTAGTCCAGGTGCAACAAAACTAGAGCATGTAAGACCTGCCTTGTTGGTAGTGTTGTTAAAAAGGCAGAGAAGCACTTTATTATGGACAGACTTATCCCCATCTTAGCTACTGTTGTATCAACATGTTTTGACCATGACAGTTTACAATACAGGCTTACTCCAAGCAGTTTAGTCACCTCAACTTGCTCAATTTCCACATTATTTATTACAAGATTTAGTTAAGGTTTAGGGTTTAGTGAATGATTTGTCCCAAATACAACACTTTTAGTTTTAGAAATATTTAGGACCAACTTGTTCCTTGCCACCCATTCTGAAACTAACTACAGCTCTTTGTTAAGTGTTGCAGTGATTTCACTCACCGTAGTAGCTGACGTGTATAATGTTGAGTCATCCGCATACATAGACACACTGGCTTTACTCAAGGCCAGTGTCATGTCATTAGTAAAGATTGAAAAAAGTAAGGGTCCTAGACAGCTGCCCTAAATAATTCCTGATTCTACCTGGATTATGTTGGATAGGCTTCCATTAAAGAACACCCTCTGTGTTCTGTAAGACAGGTAACTCTTTATCCTTAATACAGCAGGGTGTGTACAGCCATAACATTTACGTTTTTCCATCAGCAGACTATAATCAATAATGTCAAAAGCTGAAGTCTAACAAAACAGCTCCCACAATCTTTTTATCATCAATTTCTCTCAGCCAATCATCAGTCATTTGTGTAAGTTTAGTAATTTAGTATATGTCAATCTTGCAAACCAGGCAACTAATAGAGAATTGCTTAACAATGTTTTGGTTTGTTTATAGTTAATTAGCTAGCTAGCAAACGTTATATTTGCTGGCTAGCCAGTACAAATAATGACCACAACATATAGCTGACAACGTCTTAACTTTTCTAATTTGTATTAATTATTACAGGAATAAAAACTTACAACAAGAACATTATTTACAAGTTAATGGCAAGCTAATTACAGAAAATAACTTACGGTTGGGAGTGTGATGAAATAAAAGCAGGGCATTCTACTGGAGAATTTTTGAACTTGGACACTATCTCATTGGCCTAAAGTTATATCCTAATTTGACTTTGGTGCAGGTAATGTTGTTCTTCACATTACCATCTGTGCTAAACACACACTATATTAAATAAAATCCAAGTTTGTTTGTCACATGCACAGGATACAGACGGTGTAAACGGTACAGTGACATGTTACTTGCATAGTCAAGTATTTTGTTTAGACATCTAGCTAGCTTGCCAGCTAGCTAAACAATGAACATAATCCCAACTCATAATGTTACTACCCTGCATGAATCTGCAGGTCACTAACCAACTATATTCAATGTTAGCTAGCTAGCTAAAATTAGGCTATAACTACCAATGCAAATGGCTCTGAGATACGAATAATATTACTACACAGATCATACACGTAATGTTAGCTAGTGAGCCAGCGAGCTAACGTTAGCTAGCTAGCTAACAGTACGCTTTAACTTGATGAAAATGATTTTCTGACAAAATTAGAAATGTATAATATCTGAAAATGTAGCTAGCTAAACTCTCTTACCCGTGTACATGGATGAACGCTTCTCCCTCTCTGTCACAGGTGCCATGGTTGCCCTTAGTTTGAAGATGTAATCCGGAGACAGGTGTTGTATACAACAGCCTTCTGTGTGTCCTCTTTTCGACTACCTCCGCATATTTGCAATCAAACGGCAGAATTTTCTCCATCTCCTTAGCTATCATACTCTGCTTCCACCGGGCATTCCATTGATTGCAATACTCTGTCCTCCAGAAAGTGGAGGGAAACACTTTCGCATTTATTCGTGATATCTTTCGAAAAAGCTGCGTTAGAAAGGATTACCTACACATACTGAGCAGCCCTTTGTAATAGACATACAGTGCCTTGCAAAAGCATTCATCCCCCTTGGCGTTTTTCCTATTTTGTTGCATTACAAACCGTAATTTAAATGGATTTTTATTTGGATTTCATGTAATGGACATACACCAAATAGTCAAAAAAATTATACAAAATAAATTATGGAAAAGTGGTGCGTGCATATGTATTCACCCCCTTTGCTATGAAGCCCCTAAATAAGGCCCCATAGTCTGCAACACCACTAAGCAAGGGGCACCACCAAGCAAGCGGCACCATGAAGAACAAGGAGCTCTCCAAACAGGTCAGGGACAAAGTTGTGGTGCCCCTGTGGAGCAGTGGTCTAAGGCACTGCATCGCAGTGCAACTAGAGATCCTGGTTCGAGTCCAGGCTCTGTCGCAGCCGGCCGTGACCGGGAGACCCATGTGCGGCGCACAATTGGTCCAGCATCGTCCAAGGTAGGGGAGGGTTTGGCCGGCAGGGATGTGGGTTCGTTTCCCACGGCGGGCCAGTATAAAAAAAAAAAAAAAACATGTATGCATTCACTAAACTGTAAGTTGCTCTGGATAAGAGTGTCTGCTAAATGTAAAAAATGTAAGTACAGATCAGGGTTGGGTTATAAAAAAATATCAGAAACTTTGAACATCCCACGGAGCACCATTGAATCCATTATTAAAAAATTTAAAGAATATGGCACCACAACAAACCTGCCAAGAGAGGGCTGCCCACCAAAACGCAAGGAGGGCATTAATCAGAGAGGCAACAAAGAGACCAAAGATAACCCTGAAGGAGCTGCAAAGCTCCACAGCGGAGATTGGAGTATCTGTCCATAGGACCACTTTAAGCTGTACACTCCACAGAGCTGGGCTTTACGGAAGAGTGGCCAGAAAAAAATAAGCAAACACGTTTGGTGTTTGCCAAAATGCATGTGGGAGACTCCCCAAACATATGGAAGAAGGTCCTCTGGTCAGATGAGACTAAAATTGAGCTTTCTGGACATCAAGGAAAACGCTATGTCTGGCGCAAGCCCAACACCTCTCATCACCCTGAGAACACCATCCCCAGAGTGAAGCATGGTGGTGGCAGCATCATGCTGTGGGGATGTTTTTCGTTGGCAGGTACTGGGAAACTGGTCAGAATTGAAGGAATGATGGATGGCGATATACAGGGAAATTCTTGAGGGAAACCTGTTTCACTCTTCCAGAGATTAGAGACTGGGACGGAGGTTCATCTTCCAGCAGGACAATGACCCTAAGCATACTGCTAAAGCAACACTCAAGTGGTTTAAGGGGACACATTTAAATGTCGTGGAATGGCCTAGTCAAAGCCCAGACCTCAATCCAATTGAGAATCTGTGGTATGACTTAAATATTGATGTACAACAGCGGAACCCATCCAACTTGAAGGAGCTGGAGCAGTTTTGTTTTGAAGAATGGGCAAAAATCCCAGTGGCTATATATGCCAAGCTTATAGAGACATACCCCAAGAGACATTGCAGATGTAATTGCTGCAAAAGGTGGCTCTACAAAGTATTGACTTTGTGGGGGGTGAATAGTTATGCACGCTCAAGTTTTCTGTTTTCTTGTCTTATTTCTTGTTTGATTCACAAGAAAAAACATTTTGCATCTTCAAAGTGGTAAGCATGTTGTGTAAATCAAATGAATCAAACCCCCCCAAAAAAACATTTTAATTCCAGGTTGTAAGGCAACAAAATAGGAAAAATTCCAAGGGGGGTGAATACTTTCGCAAGCCACTGTAAGCGCGCTACATGGCAGACCCAATCTGAACTCATCTCTCAGCATGTCCAGCCTATCCATTATCTCAGCCAGTCATGGGTAGCGGTGAAGGTTCCTGTCTTTTTCTGTGGCTAAACCAACTTGGCTCATAATTTAACAATGTTATTCATATTTACAGATGGCACACACATTTGTTATTAAGACACATTAAAGTTCACATGTTCCAGAAGGCATTTCTGCCCCAAAACGCATTTTGATAAAAAAATAAATGTTTATGTTGAAATGTCTCTCGTGAAGTAGTGACGCGTAGCATACGACTAGTTTCCTGAAATTAGTCATATATACCTACATTTAATATATACCTACATTTCCTCGTACCCTTGCACATCGACTCGGTAGTGGTACCCCATGTATATAGCCATGCTATCATTGCTCATTGTGTATTTATTCCCTGTGTTATTATTTTAATTTGTTATTGTATTCTGCATTGCTGGGAAGGGCCCGTACATAAACATTTCAGTGTTAGTCTACACCTGTTGTTTATGAAGAATGTGACAATTAAATTTGATTTGAATACTACCATGATGCGGTGATGCAGGTCTTCAAATGTTTTACACATAAAAGTGTGTCATTCCAAACGTTAGCCTCAACATTCTATTTTGTTGGACTTGAGCATTACTTTTCCGTGTGCGAGCATGCGCTGGTTTTCTATCACCACAATGGGAACGAGAAAGCACACGCATGCTCGCACACGGAGAAGTATCACTTGAGTCCAACAATATGGAATATAGCATTGTGGATGAAGTTTGGAATGACACAGCCCGTCAAAGAAAGTGTTACCTTCTGTTGCATTGCCCACTGAACAGTTGTACTTCTATGGATTTAGTTAGACTTTTTGTTGTATGTATTTCCAGACATGTATTGGCTTATTGACTTCAGTCTAGTGGAGACCTTTAGCCAAGGCCTTTGGTGTGGTTGGTACCCTTTTCAGAGAGTAGGATTTTAAATCCATGGTGGAAAAATACTGCTGACTTGTGGCCCATTGCAAGGAAGTGCATTCAGTTAAGGGTCTCAGTGTGTGTGTGTGTGGGGGGGGTCTTGGTGTGTATGTATGTTCATCTGTGCGTGTTTGCATGTGCGCGTGTCCTGAGATGTGTGCAAACCTGGTGGCCAACTACAAGAAACGTCTGACCTCTGTGATTGCAAACAAGGGTTTTGCCACCAAGTACTAAGTCATGTTTTGCAGAGGGGTCAAATGCTTATTTCCCTCACTAAAATGCAAATCAATTTATAACATTTTTGACATGCGTTTTTCTGGATGTTTTTGTTGTCATTCTGTCTCTCACTGTTCAAATAAACCTACCATTAACATTATAGACTGATCATTTCTTTGTCAGTGGGCAAAATCAACAGGGGATCAAATACTATTTTCCCTCACTGTATGTCACCAATATTGACAGGGGAGATTCTCACGAGACAACAGACAGATGGAAGAACCACAACAGAGTGAAACGACAGGTAGAGAAATGGGAACGTATGGCGGATGGTTGGAAATGGCGACGAGTAGTGAGGACGAAGTGGAGGAAATGGAGAAATGGTTGGAGAAGCAAAAGCTGTGCTGGAATGAGATCAATATGGGTGTCAGTTCTGATGGTATGGAGCGGGAGGGTGAGGGTCAAGGACCGGAATGGCCGGTAGTGGAAAGACACAGGAAGAAGAGAGATCATGATACAGAAAGCAGTGGAGTGTCTAGTATAAAAAGCATAAAGAGGGCCAATGTAGGAAGCAAGAGTAGTGATGTGTTGGAGTGGAAAGTGATGATGGTGTTTGAGGAGACCACAGGGCCCCGTTTACACCTTATCTGACTAACCAATGCCATAGAGAAAGAGATACAGTGGCTTGCGAAAGTATTCACCCCCCTTGAAATGTTTCCTATTTTGTTGCCTTACAACCTGGAATTAAAATGGATTTTTGGGGGGTTTGAATCATTTGATTTACACAACATGCCTACCACTTTGAAGATGCAAAATGTTTTTTCTTGTGAATCAAACAAGAAATAAGACAAGAAAACAGAAAACTTGAGCGTGCATAACTATTCACCCCCCAAAGTCAATACTTTGTAGAGCCACCTTATGCAGCAATTACAGCTGCAAGTCTCTTGGGGTATATCTCTATAAGCTTGGCATTATCTAGCCACTGGGATTTCTGCCCATTCTTCAAAACAAAACTGCTCCAGCTCCTTCAAGTTGGATGGGTTACGCTGTTGTACATCAATCTTTAAGTCATACCACATATTCTCAATTGGATTGAGGTCTGGGCTTTGACTAGGCCATTCCAAGACATTTAAATGTGACCCCTTAAACCACTTGAGTGTTGCTTTAGCAGTATGCTTAGGTTCATTGTCCTGCTGGAAGGTGAACCTCCGTCCCAGTCTCAAATCTCTGGAAGAGTGAAACAGGTTTCCCTCAAGAATTTCCCTGTATTTAGCGCCATCCATCATTCCTTCAATTCTGACCAGTTTCCCAGTCCCTGCCAACGAAAACATCCCCACAGCAAGATGCTGCCACCACCATGCTTCACTGTGGGGATGGTGTTCTCGGGGTTATGAGAGGTGTTGGGTTTTCCTTGATGGCCAGAAAGCTCAATTTTAGTCTCATCTGACCAGAGTACCTTCTTTCATATGTTTGGGGAGTCTCCCACATGCCTTTTGGTGAACAAAAATGTGTTTGCTTGTTTTTTTCTGGCCACTCTTCCGTAAAGCCCAGCTCTGTGGAGTCTACGGCTTAAAGTGGTCCTATGGACAGATACTCCAATCTCCGCTGTGGAGCTTTGCAGCTCCTTCAGGGTTATCTTTGGTCTCTTTGTTGCCTCTCTGATAAATGCCCGCCTTGCCTGGTCCGTGCGTTTTGGTGGGCAGCCCTCTCTTGGCAGGTTTGTTGTGGTGCCATATTCTTTCCATTTGTTAATAATGGATTCAATGGTGCTCCGTGGGATGTTCAACGTTTCTGATATTTTTTTATAACCCAACCCTGATCTGTACTTCTCCACAACTTTGTCCCTGACCTGTTTGGAGAGTTCCTTGGTCTTCATGGTGCCGCTTGCTTCGTGGTGCCCCTTGCTCTCTCTCTGCAGACTCTGGGGCCTTTCAGAACAGGTGTATATATACTGAGATCATGTGACACTTAGATTGCACACAGGTGGACTTTATATAACTAATTATGTGACTTCTGAAGGTAATTGATTGCATCAGATCTAATTTAGGGGCTTCATAGCAAAGGGGGTGAATACATATGCATGCACCACTTTTCCGTAATTTATTTGTTATAATTTTTTGAAACAAGTTATTTTTTTCATTTCACTTCACCAATTTTGACTATTTGGTGTATGTCCATTACATGAAATCCAAATAAAAATCAATTTAAATTACAGTTTGTAATGCAACAAAATAGGACTTTTGCAAGGCACTGTAGGTGAAGTCAAACTAGCCCGGTTCATTGGAAATGGTAAATTGTTAATATTGTGTGGTAGCCAGGCTCAGCAAGAGAAGATTCTGAAAATGGAAAAGCTTAATGGGCTGAAGATGAAAAGCCATGTCCCTGTTGCTTTTGCTAGATTGAGGGGAGTCATCACTGGGGTCCCAATATCTATGTCCACAGAGGATATTAAATGATATGTGAAGGGAGGCAGAGTGATTGAGACCAAAACGTTGATCAGTAGGAAAGAGGGTCAAAGAAGTGAAAGCTTCTCAGTGCTGCTGAGGTTTGAGAAGGTTTTGCCTTAAAAAGTACAGATAGGAATCCTTAGTTTTAATGTCAGAGAATATGTCCCATCCCCATTGCGGCGTTTTAAATGCCAAAGAATGGGACATGTATCTGTTCAGTGTAAAGGAAAGAAAAGATGTGCCAAGTGTGGAGGGGAACATGATTACAGTGAATCATGTTTTGGCAATAGCAGCTAGCCAATACCATGGTGGGCATGCATAATATTGGATGCATTGGAATAGAAGGTCTGGAGAATGATAAAGAGCCTGTAGGATTACACAGAAAGCAGTTGGGAAATGAATGTTTGAGTTTCAAATGATAAATGTTTAGTGAATGTGAATATATTTAGGTGGTTTAAATTATTAACTTTCCTTCTATTTGTATTCAAATATATTGATTGGCCATATCTGTCTAGACTCTCACTTGGATGTAATCAATTTCATAACCACGTTTTGACAAAAGTTTTTTTTTAATGCTTGCGCTGTTTTTTAATTAAGTTATGTCTGGGTCATGAATGGGTTATATATGGGTTATGAATGGGTTATGTATGGGTTATGTATGGATTATGAATGCTTTATGTATGGGTTATGTATGGGTTATGAATGGATTATGAATGGGTTATAAATGGGTTATGTATGGGTTATGCATGGGTGATGAATGAGTTATGTATGGGTTATGTACGGGTTATGAATGGGTTATGTATGGGTTATGATGGGTTATATATGGGTTATGTATGGATTATGAATGGATTATGTGTGGGTTATGAATGTTATATGAGGTCCTTATGTAGGTACCCTTCATATTAAAGTGTTATCAAATTGTCCACCTTTCAGTAGTGCTGAATAAAAACAACAGGCGCTTAAAACAGCTGTAATCAAAGAGGTATTATGTGACATATCTCCCAGGTAATGAGATGCTATTTCAGGGCATCACAACATCTCTAACCAAAGTTTTAGGCTGCGTCTCAAATGGCATCCTATTCCCTACATAGTGCACTACTTTTGACCAGAACAACCATCCCTGGCCAAAAGTAGTGCACTATGTAGGGAATATTGTGCCATTTGGGATGCAGACATGGGCTTTGAAGTCTGCCCTGGGATTTTGAGCTCCATCGATTCATTTCATCCCTCCGCATTCATATGATAACAGGACAGAACAGGCACAGAGCAGGATGGGGAGAGAGGCCATGGTGTGTGTCTGTGTGTCTGTGTGTGTGTCTGTGTGTGTGTCTGTGGGCCCCGTGTAGCTCAGTTGGTAGAGCATGGCGCTTGCAATGCCAGGGTTGTGGGTTTGATCCCCACGGGGGGCCAGTATGAAAAAAATAAAAAATAATGTATGCACTCACTAACTGTAAGTCGCTCTGGATAAGAGCGTCTACTAAATGATTAAAATGTGTAAATGTGTTTGTGTGTGTCTGTGTAGCACAATGGGATTAGGGGTCCAGACCTTTTCTCAGATGTAATCATCAGGACTGGTAAACAGGGCTGCTAAGTGGTAGGGGGCCCCATTGTGGATTGATATCACACCACCTTCCCCCCGCCCCCAACACTAAAACCTCCTCACGCACAAAGACACACACAACCCCCACAGACACTCATCCTGCTGTTTTAGCGGTGGAGAACCAGGGGAGCCAGACAGACGGAATCCAGAGGCCAGGGTTGGTGGGTCCAGTGGGTCTGTCTCATTAGTGGCTGGGCCCTGAGCCCACTGCTGGAGCCTGGTAATCTGCTTTTATCTCTGCTACAGTGTGCTCAGCCATGGCTCTCTCACTCGCTTTCTCTCACCACCAGGCATCTTTCTTTCTCTCTCACTCTCCTTCTCTCTCTCTCTCTCTCTCTCTCTCTCTCTCTCTCTCTCTCTCTCTCTCTCTCTCTCTCTCTCTCTCTCTCTCTCTCTCTCTCTCTCTCTCTCTCTCTCTATCTCTATCTCAATTCAGTTCAATTTAATGGGATTGACAGTACCAGTCAAAAGTTTGGACACACCTACTCATTCAAAGTTTTTTTCTTGTTGAATAACTATGAAATAACATATATGGAATCATGTAGTAACCAAAAAAGTGTTAAACAAATCAAAATGTATTTTATATTTGAGATTCTTCAAATAGCCACCCTTTGCCTTGATGACAGCTTTGCACACTCTTGGCATTCTCTTAACCAGCTTCACCTGGAATGCTTTTCCAACAGTCTTGAAGGAGTTCCCACATATACTGAGCACTTGTTGGCTGCTTTTCCTTCACTCTGCGGTCCGACTCATCCCAAACCATCTCAATTGGGTTGAGGGTGGGGGATTGTGGAGGCCAGGTCATCTGATGCAGCACTCCATCACTCTCCTTCTTGGTAAAATAGCCTTTACACAGCGTGGTGGTGTGTTGGGTGATTGTCCTGTTGAAAAACAAATGATAGTCCCACTAAGCCCATACCAGATGGGATGGCATATCACTGCAGAATGCTGTGGTAGCCATGCTGGTTTAGTGTGCCTTGAATTCTAAATAAATCACAGACAGTGTCACCAGCAAAGCACCCCCACACCATAACACCTCCTCCTCCATGCTTTACGGTTGGATATACATATGCAGAGATCATCCGTTCACCCACACCACGTCTCACAAAGACACGCCGGTTGGAACCAAAAATCTCAAATTTGGACTCTAGATCAAAGGACACATTTCCACCGGTCTAATGTCCATTTCTCGTGTTTCTTGGCCCAAGCAAGTCTCTTCTTCTGCTGTCCTTTAGTAGTGGTTTCTTTGCAGCAATTCGACCATGAAGGCCTGATTCACACGGTCTCCTCTGAACTGTTGATTTTGAGATGTGTCTGTTACTTGAACTCTGTGAAGCATTTATTTGGGCTTATCCTCTGCAGCAGAGGTAACTCTGGGTCTTCCTTTCCTGTGGTAGTCCTCATGAGAGCCCGTTTCATCATAGCGCTTAATGTTATTTTTTTGACTGCACTTGAAGTAACATTCAAAGTTCTTCAGATTTTTCGTATTGACTGACCTTCATGTCTTAAAGTAATGATGGACTGTCATTTCTCTTTGCTTATTTGAGCTGTTTTTGCCATAATATGGACTTGGTCTTTTACCAAATAGGGATATTTTCTGTAAACCCCCCTACCTTGTCACAACACAAATGATTGGCTCAAACGCATTAAGAAGGAAAGACATTCAACAAATTAACTTTTAAGAAGGCACACCTGTTTTTTATTTTATAAAAAATATATATATATATATATTTTTTAATTTTTTCTATTTATTATTATTTTTTTATTTTTATTTTTTTCTGGAGAAAAAAAATCTCATTTTGTCTGTCATAGTTGACGTGTACCTATGATGAAAATTACAGGCCTCTCTCATCTTTTTAAGTGGGAGAACTTGCACAATCGGTGGCTGACTAAATAATTTTTGTCCCCCACTGTATGTCTACTGAGGTCTACTGAGTGGAAAGTATAGGTTTACTGAGTGGATCAATACAGGTCTACTTAGTGGATCAGTATATGTCTACTGAGTGGATCAGTAGAATTATACTGAATGGATCAGTATATGTCTAATGATGTCTACTGAGTGGATCAGTATAGGTCTACTAAGTGGATCAGTATAGGTCTACTGAGTGGATCAGTTTAGGTCTACTGCGGTTTACTGAGTGGATCAGTATAGGTCAACTGGGGTCTACTGAGTGGATCAGTATTTGTCTACTGAGGTCTACTGAGTGGATCAGTATAGGTCTACTAATTTGATCAGTAAAGGTCTACTGAGGTCTACTGAGTGGATCAGTATAGGTTTACTGAGTGGATCAGTATAGGTCTACTGAAAGGATCAGCATAGGTCTACTGATTGGATCGGTATAGGTCTACTGAGAACTACTGAGTGGATCAGTATAGGTCTACTGAGTGGATCAGTATAGGTCTACTGAGGTCTACTGAGTGGATCAGTATAGGTCTACTGAGTGGATCAGTATAGGTCTACTGAGGTCTACTGAGTGGATCAGTATAGGTCTACTGAGTGGATCAGTATAGGTCTACTGAGGTATACTGAGTGGATCAGTATAGGTCTACTGAGAACTACTGAGTGGATCAGTATAGGTCTACTGAGTGGATCAGTATAGGTCTACTGAGGTCTACTGAGTGGATCAGTATAGGTCTACTGAGTGGATCAGTATAGGTCTACTGAGTGGATCAGTATAGGTCTACAGAGGTCTTCTGATTGGATCAGTATAGGTCTCCTGATGTTTGATGAGTGGATCAGTATAGGTCTACTGAGGTATACTGAGTGGATCAGTATAGGTCTACTGAGGTCTACTGAGTGGATCAGTATAGGTCTACTAAGGTCTGCTGAGTGGATCAGTATATGTCTACTGAGTGGATCAGTATAGGTCTACTGAGGTCTACTGAGTGGCTCAGTATAGGTCTACTGAGTGGATAAGTATAGGTCCACTGAGGTCTGCTGAGTGGATCAGTATAGGTCTACTGAGTGGATCAGTATAGGTCTACTGAGATCTTCTGTGTGATCTTTATAGGTCTACTGAGTGGATCAGTATAGGTCTACTGAGGTCTACTGATTGGATCAGTATATGTCTACTGAGATCTACTGAGTGGATCAGTATAGGTCTACTGAGGTCTACAGAGTGGGTCAGTATATGTCTACTGAGTGGATCAGTAGAGGTCTGCTGAGTGGTCTACTTTTATGTTTCCATGACAATTCAGGCATTACATCAGCATCAAGGACTGTGCATAATTATGATATGACCTCTGACCTCTTAATTTTGCCCACAAACAAACAGCTGGCTTCATTGGCTAAATAGAAACTGTATGGGCATTATTATGATTATGGTCGCTACACTTAAATATTGTATCAAAAGGGGGATATTAACCAGTTATGGTTCATGTTATTCAAACTTATCTCTCTCTCTGTCTGCCAGGGGCTCATAGAGTAGTAGAGCATTGGTCATGTCTCCTCTGTCTGTAAGTTTAGTTGATGCTAAACATGTTGAGCCACTCTGTCACAGCAACTCATTTGGGACACACACCATCTATTCCTACTTCCCAAATGGTGTATCAGAAAAACAACTAGCTTCCTATTGCTTTTGCGTTACAGAAACACTCGTAAAACACAGGAGTCAGACACAAGCGTTTCCAGTAGAGATAGAGGTTAATAAGACAGACAATGATCTATTAGTGACTCATTATGGTGAAATAGATAGGTGGGATGTTGGACTGTGTAGATGAAGAGAACATGTATGTTCCTGGGAGCACTCATTGACATTGGCGATAGCAACTATAACCTCAACCCCACTGAGCTTCCTTTATAGAGTAAAGCCTGCAGGACAAAGTGATAATATACTTTTAGTCTCTCTCACCTTCCTCATCAAACAGCGGATTCTCCATCTTACCGTAGTACCATTAGACCTTCCTCATCAAACAGGTGGATTATCCATCTTACCGTAGTACCATTAGACCTTCCTCATCAAACAGTGGATTCTCCATCTTACCGTAGTGCTATTAGAGTGTCTCTCTCTGGCTTAATGGAATTGTCGACTATCCACGGACAGACGGAAGATAGATGGTGATTACGGTCAACAAAAGACAGGGTAACAAAAAAACAGAGAAGAGAGCGGTTCAGTCCTCAGCCTGCATGAGCTTCGTTTACACCTTGCACTAACATGTGGGTTTCGTGATCTGATCAAGAAGATCCAATCCCTATCTGATCAAGTTTTGTTGCATCTACACATGGTATTAAAATGTATCTTTATCCATCCACTGTCCAGGTTGTGACCAGATATCCTGGTGCCTCCCTGTATGCAAGTTATTTTACAGATATTCTTTCAAAATAATATTTATTTATTTATTTTAAGACTTATTGATGACAAGAAGTCAATGGTGCTACTGTCAATTACTTTAGAGGCTGGTATAATGATGATTTAAATGGTTTAATCATCCAGATCTGTTTACACTTGATTGATATCCAGACACGATGGGTTACTGACTACCTCCAGATGTGGTCAGGAAGATCTGACCACAATCAGATCACTATGTGTCTTTTATTCATCTACACCTGTGGGTCTAATCAGAATGTAGACAAGATCAGGACAAAGGACGTATTTAAGCACCAGGTATAAACAGGGCAACTGATTCACTTGTCAGATGGTAGATGCCAATCTCTTCTCTCCCATGACAGTGTAGTTCACATAACATCATCACCACTAGCAAAACAATTCATGGGCTATGTGAGAGATATGTTGGAATATTATTTTAGCATATAGCAAGGCCAGATACCTGTCAATCAACTACAGTATATACTTATAAGTCACCAAAACGAAGGAGCTGATCAGGAGACAGCAAAGGGTGTACACCCCCATTCACATCAACGGGGCCGCAGTGGAGAGGGTGAAAAGCTTCAAGTTCCTCGGCATTGACAACCTGAAATGGTCCATCCACACAGACAGTGTGGTGAAGAAGACGCAACAGCCCCTCTTCAACCTCAGGAGGCTGAAGAAATTTGGATGCATGTTTTGTATTGGTACACCTTCCAAAGTGTAATTTATAACTTCACCATGCTCAAAGGGATATTCAGTGTCTGCTTTATTTTATTTTATGCCCATCAACCAATAGGTGCCCTTCTTTTTCAGACATTGGAAAACCTCCCTGGTCTTTGTGGTTGAATCTGTGTTTGAAATGTACTGCCAGACTGAGGGACCTCACAGATAATTGTATGTGTGGGTAAAGAGATTAGGTAATCATTCAAAAAATCATGTTAAACACTATTATTACCAACAGAGTGAGTCCATGCAACTTAGTATGTGACTTGTTAAGCACATTTATACTCCTGAACTTATTTAGGCTTGCCAAAATGATGGGGTTGAATACGTATTTACCCAAGACGTTTCAGCTTTTCATTTGTAATTAATTTATAAAAATTTCTATTTTGTTGCATTACAACCTGTAATTTAAATAGATTTTTATTTGGATTTCATGTAATGGACATACACAAAATAGTCCAAATTGCTGAAGTGAAATGAAAAAATAAGTCTAAGAAATAAATAACGGAAAAGTGGTGCGTGCATATGTATTCACCCCCTTTGCTATGAAGCCCCTAAATAAGATCTGGTGCAACCAATTACCTTCAGAAGTCACATAATTAGTTAAATAAAGTCCACGTGTGTGCAATCTAAGTGTCACATGATCTGTCACATGATCTCAGTATATATACACCTGTTCTGAAAGGCCCCAGAGTCTGCAACACCACTAAGCAAGGGGCACCAATAAGCAAGTGGCACCATGAAGACCAAGGAGCTCTCCAAACAGGTCAGGGACAAAGTTGTGGAGAAGTACAGATCAGGGTTGGGATATAAAAAAAATATAAAAAATGTTGAACATCCCACGGAGCACCATTAAATCCATTATTAAAAAATGGAAAGAATATGGCACAACAACAAACCTGCCAAGAGAGGGCCGCCCACCAAAACTCACGGACCAGGCAAGGAGGGCATTAATCAGAGAGGCAACAAAGAGACCAAAGATAACCCTGAAGGAGCTGCAAAGCTCCACAGCGGAAATTGGAGTATCTGTCCATAGGACCACTTTAAGCCATACACTCCACAGAGCTGGGCTTTACGGAAGAGTGGCCAGAAAATAAGCCATTGCTTAAAGAAAATAATAAGCAAACACGTTTGGTGTTCGCCAAAAGGCATGTGGGAGACTCCCCAAACATATGGAAGAAGGTACTCTGGTCAGATGAGACTTAAATTGAGCTTTTTGGCCATCAAGGAAAACGCTATGTCTGGCGCAAACCCAACACCTCTCATCACCCCGAGAACACCAAGCATGGTGGTGGCAGCATCATGCTGTGGGGATGTTTTTCATCGGCAGGGACTGGGAAACTGGTCAGAATTGAAGGAATGATGGATGGCGCTAAATACAGGGAATTTCTTGAGGGAAACCTGTTTCAGTCTTCCAGAGATTTGAGACTGGTACGAATAGTTATGGACAAGTTTTACTTGTTTGTTTCACAAAATGTTTTATTTTGCATCTTCAAAGTGATAGGCATGTTGTGTAAATCAAATGATACAAACCCCCAAAAAATCAATTTTAAATCCAGGTTGTAAGGCAACAAAATAGGAAAAATGACAAGGGGGATGAATACTTTCGCAAGCCACTGTACATACCATCGTTCCGGACTCTGACTCGTTCTAATATTTATTCTTTGTTCCTTTCTTTCTTATTATTTTTTAGATTTGTTGGTGCAACTGATTTGATGTAATTCAACAATACTAAACCTCACATTGCTGTCTGATCTCATCTCTAATTCTACACATCACACTGTTGCTATAAAAGATGGTATGAATAAATGAATGAGAAGGCAGCAACCAGGATAATACCAGTGATCCTAGATGAAGACTAGCCAGGATAATACCAGTGATCCTAGATGAAGACTAGCCAGGATAATACCAGTGATCCTAGATGAAGACTAGCCTGTCACTCTCTGACTCAGCCGTTATTCTTCTCTTTCACGTTAGGATAGATAAAACGCCCCGCTCTGCAAATATGGGAATCTGTTTTTGCTGCCTGTGAAATGAGTTAATGATTTATTTGCTAGGCAGAGCCTGCAGTGCTGTGAAAAATCTTTAACGTGCACTTATTCCTTATTTATTGGGACACTGAGCAACAACAGCAAGGCAAGGCAGGTGGAACGTCCACAAGATTAGTCTCTAGTTCTATCTATGTCACAAAGTCAAGTGAGCTCAAATGTCAGAGATGATATCAGTCACAGGGCAAAACTAGTATCGACCGACCATCCAGTAAACACTAAATTGAAAACATTTTTTTAAAGAATTAATGACATTGCAGTACAATAGTACTTTGTCTTTTCTGAGTCATTCGTAGATTGGAGGCTGTTTTTACAGTAAACATCTGGAATCCTCATTCACATTTGTCAGCATTCTTCTTTCGCTTCTTTCTGCTATCAGTCTTGGTGTGTGTGTGTGAGTGAGTGTGCGTGCATGTGTGTTTGCGTGTGTGTCAGTGTTCATCTCCATGGTAACATTACCAGTAGCCTATATGCAAACACTTGGTGGCACAGGAAGAAAGGAAAAGGGATAGCAAACAATTTATTGACTAAATTCCTCTTGCCACAACACAACATCTGACTGGTTAAATATCTTTATTTTCAGTTAACGTGGACCCAGTGACTCGAGCTCTGGGACTCGAACTTCCGCCATAGAGACTCGTGAATCGATCATTGGTGACTTGGACTTGTGACTCGATTCGGACACGAAAACTAGTGAATCAACTACATCACTGGGCGAAACAGTCAAAGTCATTAGCCCCCATTCTGCTTCAGGACATCAATGTGTCTCTGTCTCTCTCTCTCTGTCTCTCTGTCTGTCTGTCTCTCTCTCTCTCTCTCTCTCTCTCTCTCTCTCTCTCTCTCTCTCTCTCTCTCTCTCTCTCTCTCTCTCTCTGCGCTTGTCTCTGTCTGTTTGTTTTGTATGAAATTTGTAATATCGACAGTATGTAGTGCTCAATGAAATGTGTAATATCTACAGTATGTAGTGCTCAATGAAATGTGTAATATCTACAGTATGTAGTGTAATATCTATGTAGGCTGCCTGACTTCTGTCAAGTCTAGTGACAAGACTAAAGCAAGACAGCATATACAGAACTCAACAAGACGGCATATACAGAACTCAACAAGACTGAACTATAGGAGCTTTGCTTGAGTAAATATTTAGTTAATTCATGAGGTGCATCATGAACTAGTTATCTAGTGGACTAGACCTCACTGCATTTGATGTAAATGTAAAGTGTATACCTCAAGGTATATGTTATATCGTAGCATTGGTATTAACATTCAGCTAAAGGGCCAGAAGTCTGCTGAAAATCCCTAAGAAGCCTCCTGAAGCCTGAACCAGTAGAACACCCTACACAGATAACCTTCCTGATCTCACACACACGCACATGCACACACACACGCACACACACAAACAGAATGCTCTGACTGTTCCAATCTCCCAGATTAATGAGTCAGTATTGCCTCCAGGAGAAAAACAGGAAGTTTCAGGAAGCTAGGCATATGTCGCATGTCACTACTTCACAGGAGAGGCACTTTTGAAAGTTTTTTGTTTTTAATCAAAAAGCTTTTTTTTGCCTAAATGCCTTCTGGAACAAGTTCACTTTCATGTACCTTAACAACAAACTTGAATGCCATTTGTAAATAGTTGGTTTAGCCACGGAAAAAGACAGGAATCTTCTCACTAGCCATGATTGGCTGAGATAATGGATAGGCTGGACATGCCGAAAGATGAGTTCGGATTGGTCTGCCATGTAGCATGCTTCTGAGCTGCTCAGTATGTGTAGATAATCCTTACTACCGCAGCTTTTTTGAAAGATATAACGTTAGCCATGGAGAACTGCAAAAGTGTTGCTAATGCTCTCAACTACATTGCTGCCCAGAATTTAGCAGGCGCTATAGACAAAGATCAGTGGGAAAAAGTTGTGATGGACTACTTTCTGCATACGGTCAGTGTGAACTGTAGTGACTTGACACAACAGGCCAAACAAGCTGTAGCTAGCTACAAACCAAATGGAAAAGACATGCTGCCATGACGTGTTTATTCAAGTACACGGGTAAGAGTCTTGCTACATTTTCAGATATTATACGTTTATAAAATTAAACCTAATTGGTTAGCTTTAGCTACCTGCAGATTCATACTCCAGCATTTCATGCATGGTGGCTAGCTATGACAATCTGTTTCTAATGTAGCTATGTGTTGGGATTATGGTTAATTGTTTAGTTTAGCAAGAGAATGATTACATGACCCATTAAGTTAGCCAGGTGTGTCTGTGGGTGATTATGGCTATCTATTGTATTTCATGAACATTTGTACCTATCTAGACAATAGCGACCCATCCACTTAGCTAGATGTGGCTGGGTGGTGGTTATAGCATTTCTTTCACATGATCCATCAATTTAGACAAGTGCTGGGTAAGCATCATCTTTATCTGAACACTTTCAAAGTCAGATTAGGATATAGGCCAAGGACTAGATAAAGTGTATTTTTACCTGGAGTTTTTCCTTATTGTAGGCTACTACTTAAACCACTTTTATTCTTGAAATCTTTGGTTGTTTACTACACTACCTTACTCTGTTTAGCACATGGCCTCACATGTGAATCCTTAAAGAGATCGGTGGAGCTATGGCTTAAGAGTGTGTGAATGATGCTGAATAGGTGTAGACACAGAAGAGTTTCTCAGTAGGTGTACCAAAACATTCAAGGGCCATTTTCTCAAAAGTGGGGTCACAAGTTTCAAAGCAGAATTACTTTCCCATTGTTCCTCAACTGCAGTGTATGACATACAATTTTGTAGCTCTGAGCCTCAACTTTTATCTAATGTAAATAAACACAATTTAAAATGTTGTTACATTCTGTAAGACCGAATCGAGGCGGTCGGTCACATATGATGTTCCATATCAACCAAAAATTACCTCCTCCTCCTGCAACTTCAAATTACTACTACGTCTGCTTGCCTGGGGATGTGTCTGTTAAAGTAACTGTCCAGTGTTTCCAGATTTCTATGAAAAAGAGTGAAATAGTTTTCTTCCAAAAAATGGGAAGCTTTTCTGTGTTGGAATGGTTTGGGCATGCCCCAACAACAAAACGGTGTGGGCGTATGCCGGTCACATAAAATATTTATGCAAGTAGACCACTGATTGGCCAGCTCATCCTCCTCTAGACCATTGATTGGCCAGCTCATCCTCCTCAAGGAGATGACATGTTCTATGGGAAATAGCAAGCATTTTTTAAACAGTCTGTTTGAGATACATTTATAAGTGTTTCTTCTCCAATCTATGCTTTGGCCACAAATACCAGTATAGGATGAGTTTTACGTTTTATTAGTTGCATGTACAGGATACACCAGTGGAGGCTGCTGAGGGGAGAACGACTGATAATAACGGCCAAAACGGAGCGAATGGAATGGCATCTAACACCTGGAAACCATGTGTTTGATGTATTTGATACCATTCCACTGATTATGCTCCAGTCATTACCATGAGCCCGTTCTCCCCAATTAAGGTGCCACCAACCTCCTGTGGAATACACATGGTATATACACCTTCCAACGAAATGCTTACTTGCAGATTCCTTCTGGACAATGCAACAACAATAAGCAATAATAATGCAGGGACTTTAATGCAGGGAAACTTAAATCCGTTCTACCTAATTTCTACCAGCATGTTAAATGTGCAACCAGAGGGAAAAAAACTCTAGACCACCTTTACTCCACACACAGAGACGCATACAAAGCTCTCCCTCGCCCTCCATTTGGCAAATCTGACCATAACTCTATCCTCCTGATTCCTGCTTATAAGCAAAAACTGAAGCAGGAAGCACCAGTGATTCGGTTAATAAAAAAGTGGTCAGATGACGCAGATGCTAAGCTACAGGACTGTTTTGCTAGCACAGACTGGAACATGTTCGGGATTCTTCAGACAGCATTGAGGAGTACACCACATCAGTCACTGGCTTCATCAATAAGTGCATCGATGATGTCGTCCCCCACAGTGACCGTACGTACATACCCCAACCAGAAGCCATGGATTACAGGAAACATCCGCACTGAGCTAAAGGGTAGAGCTGCCGCTTTCAAGGAACGGGACTCTAACCCGGACGCTTATAAGAAATCCCGCTATGACCTCCGACGAACCATCAAACAGGCAAAGAGTCAATACAGGTCTAAGATTGAATCATACTACACTGGCTCTGACGCTCGTCGGATGTGGTAGGGCTTGAAAACTATTACAGACTACAAAGGGAAGCACAGCCGCGAGCTGCCCAGTGACACAAGCCTACCAGACGAGCTAAACCACTTCTATGCTCGCTTCGAGGCAAGCAACACTGAAGCATGCATGAGAGCACCAGCTGTTCCGGATGACTATGTGATCACGCTCTCCGTAGCCGATGTGAGTAAGACTTTTAAGCAGGTCAACATTCACAAGGCCGCAGGGCCAGACGGATTACCAGGACGTGTACTCCGAGCATGTGCTGACCAACTGGCAAGTGTCTTCACTGACATTTTCAACATGTCCCTGACTGAGTCTGTAATACCAACATGTTTCAAGCAGACCACCATAGTCCCCGTGCCCAAGAACTCTAAGATAACCTGCCTAAATGACTACCGACCCGTAGCACTGACGTCTGTAGCCATGAAGTGCTTTGAAAGACTGGTCATGGCTCACATCAACAGCATAATCCCAGAAACCCTAGACCCACTCCAATTTGCATACCGCCCCAACAGATCCACAGATGATGCAATCTCTATCGCACTCCACACTGCCCTTTCCCACCTGGACAAGAGGAACACCTACGTGAGAATGCTATTCATTGACTACAGCTCAGCATTCAACACCATAGTGCCCTCTAAGCTCATCACTAAGCTAAGGATCCTGGGACTAAACACCTCCCTCTGCAACTGGATCCTGGACTTCTTGACGGGCCGCCCCCAGGTGGTAAGGGTAGGTAACAACACATCTGCCACACTGATCCTCAACACGGGGGCCCCTCAGGGGTGCGTGCTCAGTTCCCCTCCTGTACTCTCTGTTCACCCATGACTGCATGGCCAGGCACGACTCCAACACCATCATTAAGTTTGCCGACGACACAACAGTGGTAGGCCTGATCACCGACAACGATGAGACAGCCTATAGGGAGGAGGTCAGAGATCTGGCCGTGTGGTGCCAGGACAACAACCTCTCCCTCAACGTGACCAAGACAAAGGAGATGATTGTGGACTACAGGAAAAAAAAGAGGACTGAGCACGCCCCCATTCTCATCGACGGGGCTGTAGTGGAACAGGTTGAGAGCTTCAAGTTCCTTGGTGTCCACATCACCAACGAACTATCATGGTCCAAACACACCAAGACAGTCGTGAAGAGGGCACGACAAAGCCTATTCCCCCCTCAGGAGACTAAAAAGATTTGGCATGGGTCCTCAGATCCTCAAAAAATTCTACAGCTGCACCATCGAGAGCATCCTGACTGGTTGCATCACCGCCTGGTATGGCAACTGCTTGGCCTCTGACCGCAAGGCACTACAGAGGGTAGTGCGTACGGCCCAGTACATCACTGGGGCAAAGCTTCCTGCCATCCAGGACCTCTATACCAGGCGGTGTCAGAGGAAGGCCCTCAAAATTGTCAAAGACTCCAGCCACCCTAGTCATAGACTGTTCTCTCTGCTACCGCACGGCAAGCGGTACCGGAGTGCCAAGTCTAGGTCCAAAAGACTTCTCAACAGCTTCTACCCCCAAGCCATAAGACTCCTGAACAGCTAATCATGGCTACCCGGACTATTTGCACTGCCCCCCCACCCCATCCTTTTTACGCTGCTGCTACTCTGTTAAGTATTTATGCATAGTCACTTTAACTCTACCCACATGTACATATTACCTCAACTACCTCAACTAGCCGGTGCCCCCCCACATTGACTCTGCAACGGTACCCCCCTGTATATATAGCCTCCCTACTGTCACTTTATTTTACTTCTGCTCTTTTTTTCTCAACACTTTTTTGTTGTTGTTTTATTCTTACTTTTTTGTTTAAAATAAATGCACTGTTGGTTAAGGGCTGTAAGTAAGCATTTCACTGTAATGTCTGCACCTGTTGTATTCGGCGCATGTGACCAATAAAATTTGATTTGATTTGATTTAATAAAAGATAAGAATAGGAACATAAAGTACATGTCTCAGTAGAATAGAATAAACATGTTAGCATCAGTAGAATACAGGAAGGAACCATTTATAGTCCAACATTTACATGTGTTTTAGGGAAGGAGGGATTGGGGGACAAGTGTTTAAATTGTGCAGTATTTAGCAATAATAATATGAGTCTGGTAATAGCAGTTGTGACACGTGTTTAGCATGAATGCATTATTTGGATATGTTAACAGAATGCAGAATGCAGTTAACAGAATATGAACATTAAAAGTGAGATTTTCACTGGGCAGTTACATTAAAAAGAGACAGTGAATCTATTCATAGGTTGCACCTTCGTCACTCGGTCGCGTCATGCCATTGTTATGAACCTTCTCAAGACGCCCTCTACATGCCGCGCCATAGCGGTGCCCTAAAGTGGTGAAAAACCCAGTCATTCTGGACGGAGGCTAAATACTATTTCATCTAAACTACACTATAGTACATGGAAATACATTGACATTGCTAAAGTAGTCAAATATTTAGTAGGAAACAACTTTACCAGCATTATCACGTCGTCAAATTTACTTTAGACAGATGGTAATGTTGTCATTAGCTAGTAAAGTTCGTCAAAAATAGCTAGCAATGCTAACGTTAGCTAGCTAAAATCTGGTGGCTCCTCAATCTTAGCAAGCTAGCTAACATTATACTGGATCTAAAGTCAATCTGGCGACATCAAAATGATGACAAAAGGTTTTCCTACTAATTATTTGCCTCCTTTTGAATGTCATTGTATTTACAAGCCACTGTAATGCACTTTTGATGAAATCTTCATCACCACTCATTGACGATACATTAAGTAGAATGCTCAGTCGGGCATCAGTCCATAATGAACGTTCAAAACAATCTTGTGACAAAACATGCAACCCATGAATACCACAGACAATAAAGGTATCTATACCATAGCTAGTTGAATAGAAAACAGAAATAGAATATGCAATTTAGCAGGGACTTTCATCCAAAGCAACGTACAGTAGTGAGTACATATGTCACACCCGGGCCGAGAGGGGCTGTGACTAAAATGGCTCAACTATCAGACTACGCTAGTTCCTATTTAAAGGGATACATTAGTATTTTGGTATTTTGGGTAATTTCCTACATACCCAGGGTCAGACGAACTCATGGATACCATTTTTATGTCTCTATGTGCAGTCTGAAGGAAGTTGAAGGTAGCATATCGTTAGCTAAGCACAATTGCTGGAAGTCTATGGGTATCTACTAGCCAGCTCCTCTCAAAAGCAGGGAAATAGACCTAACTACACCAAAGCTGGGTGGTTGGTCATTTATATTCTTACACAGCTATACATAGTAATCAATATTTCATAAATGTGTTAATTTGAATGATAATCGTAAGAAATTAGATTCTGTCTACTTCCTCATTTACAGACTATTTTGGGTTCTGCCTGCACTCTCTTCCCGTGAGACTTGGTGTGGTTTTGTAAACAAAACTCCCTGGAGGCATCCAGCTGTTGCGTACTCTAGTAGCTAAAATAGCTAGCTTGCGTGCTTGTTGGCAAATGATCATGACATTTGATGAATTATGTCGGACTTTGAGATGGAAGACCATTTTTATTCAAAGCCATATTTATTCGAGTGAGAATTTAATGAGGAGGAATTTGAGCAGTTGGACGCTGAGCGAGCACGGAGGGATGCTGAATCAGCGGAGCCGTTATACGAGCTACCAGAAGTGTTGGTGAGGGCCAGGTCTGAGGTGGACTGGTGGTGCTACTGCGGGGCATGTCAACACATGGCAACCGACGATGAGTGTTTGTGCTGCGCAGAGTGGGACTTGTTACTGCCATCGGTTGGGGGCATTCACACAAATAAAAGGTCAAATATACAATAGAATAGATAGTACCAGTTCTGTTACGTACAGTAGTAGTCTAGAGTGTTCTGCTACAGATCCAGAGTGATAATGACCAGAGGCTAACAGATTATGTTACATTAGAGTGTTTGTATTAGGTAGTAGTGCAAGAAGGACCATGTCCATGGATACCGGGGGAGTTGGGGGTGTCAGAATAGCCCCCAAGTGTCCTTGAATCTTGATACGTGTGCTGCAATGATTTTCTTGTTTGGTTTTTGGATGGGGCAGCTAGACGACGGCCTCATCCACAGGATTTGGGCTCCCAGTATTTGTCCATGAGTCTCTGCATGACGTGCTCCATCAGGTCATTCCTGGATCTTTGAGTGGTGGGCTGACATACTGTATTGGCCATGCATTGATTGTTTTGGGTAGACAACGTTGAATCTTGGACCTTGGAGTGCCTGAAATGAGGAAGAAGAAGGAGATCAACCAGTGAATACAATCTAAACAGGATGTTGCCATGCATATGGGACATTTCTTGGTTTTCTACATTGCACTCAGGCTGGATGCAGTTGATCAGATTAGTGTAGTGGATATAGTCAGGCCCCACACTAGAAAAAGGGTGCCTCTGAACACACATGAAAGGGAGCATCATCCCCCAAAGAGACCCCTCACCTTCCCCAAGTCAACCAAACTATCCTGGAGGGGAAATTAGGCTACCTGTCCTTTTGTTAGAATAGATGTGTCTGGACAGGCCAATGATTGCATAACCATCCCAATATGACAAAACAAGTGCTAAAGTGTAAACAGAACATTGATGACTTACCAGGAACGGTTGAGGCTTGTCCTCTATTCTGTTCTGAATGTGATGTTATTCCAGCAGACATGCAGTCCGTTCCTTGTGGACGGTCCACAGCATGCAACTCCCATCTCAACCTGAGTGAAACATAACGAAAAAGGGAACAGGAAATGTTGGTAATCATTTGAAATAAACACAGTAGAACACACTTGAAGAAGGCCATGATAGCTGTTCTGTTTTCATGGCATGCTGTCATCTAGTACATGGCTAACACTATAAAGTCAAGCATGTGGACATTGTATCATTACTCGGAAAGATTAAAATAAAGGCCACTACTCAATATTGAATAATGATAAAAGGACAGCACATACTGTCGTTTTGAGCATTGTTAGTCATGTTGTTGTACTCTGCTTTTCTTTGGCTTTGAGAGGAGGGCATTCACACAGATGTAACGGATGACATGGACAGCCTATCCACTGGAAAATGGTATCATTAGAACAGCTAGCTACTATTTAATTAATCAGATAATGTCAGATCATCATCACACTTACCCCCCATTCCACTTTGTTCTGGCCTGCGTAGAATGCCTGTCATGCCAAATAGTGTCCCCGGCCAAATAGTGTCCCCTTCTGCGTCACAATGGGATTTGATGAGTTATAGCTTCTGTTGCTAGGGCTGTTGCTAGAATTTGCAAAATTCTGACCGGATTACGTAATGAACCGAAGCGCCGTTGCTATGCTGGTTGCTTGTCTCTATTTTACCTAGTAGCAGTCGCGAAGGAAGGAGGACGCCGGCAATTCTAGTTCTATTTCACCTCAAAAGCGCTCGCTCAGTCCACGCCAAATTATTACCTCAGAATTGCTCTCCAAGGATGGTGTTTTTGACGGTGACAATCTGCTGACTAGCTGCTGCTTCAGAGCACCGAAAAGACTGGAAAGAGAACACTCTTTCTTTACCATATATTTGTCTTTATATAAGAAAATATTGTTACAGTTTTTCTCGATTGCTAAGACACATTTCTTGAAAGCTGCTCTCCTTTTCTCTTAACTGTGAACACAAAACCCAATTTTCAAGCTACATTCACAAAACCTCAGACTCTTCTTGCAAAACCAACCTTTCACCTCAAAACAATTCAATCTGTGCTCAAAACTGAACTATGTTGTCAAATCGTGCCCAGAGTCAATCAAAATTAAAAACACTACTGAACAGTCACTAAACACTACGTAGAAAAATAGAAAACACAATGCTCAGGACATGAAGCTGGAGAAATAAATGTTTATTGTTCACTGTAGGCTAAATGCATGTTGCAAAACAAAACAAAAACTGTGCATTTAGCACTTGTACAAAAAGACAAAACAGAAATCTTGTGCATTTACATGTAGCACTTGTAAAAACAAACAGAAATCTTATGCGTTTGCCACTTGTGTACAGTAAGCCCATGTAAAAAATAAAGTACAAAAATATACAAATAAGTGCATTACTCAGCCACAGCATCATGTCTCCGTACTGGGTCAGGCCACAGGACTTCATCCACATCACAGGCCACATTTTGTCTGGCCAGGCAACGGGGGAAAAAACCCCTGGCATGCCGTATCCAGGCTTGGCATGCCTCCACACCTATGTCACCACAGGCAAGTCCCATGGCTTGCAGGAGATTTACCCTGGTGTAAGGTTGGCGTTCATATACCTTCCACCGCCATGAGGAGAAGAATTACTCAATGGGGTTTAGGAAAGGGGAGTACGTGGAAGGCAAAGATTGATAAAACCTTGGTTCATATTGTACCACTCTCTAACCTGGAGGGCTCTGTGAAAACTCACATTGTCCCAAACAACAACATAGATGGGATGCTCATCCTGCTGCCCTAACAAAGCATCTTGCATGTGATTGAGGAAAATGAGGAGCTGGTGAGTGTTGTAGGGCCCCAGGTTGGCATGATGGTGGACAACCCCATGATTGCTGATGGCAGCACATAATGTGACATTGCCACCACGCTGCCCATGAACACCAACAATGGCCCGATGGCCAATCACATTACTGCCTCTCCTTCTCCTTTTGGTGAGATGAAACCCAGCTTCATCCATGTAGATGTATTGATGGGGTCTTTCCATTGCATCCAGTTGAAAAACCCTCTGTAGAAATAGATATAGTTTTGTAAGTGATACGGAAAAAGTGATTTAGGCCACTACAGTAAATCACTACTTAGAGTAATCAACATTGAATGTGTCTGGATATATGCCAACCTGTACATACTGGAATCTTTGCTCTTTGACTCTGTCTGAGTTGCGATCAAAGGGCACTCTGTATATCTGTTTCATGCGCAGTCTGTTGCGCTTGAGGACACGATCAACAGTAGAGAGGCTGACACTGTTGATACCCTCAAAATGTAAATGGTCCTCAATGATCTTCTGCTGAATTTCGCTCAGTTTAATGGCATTGTTCTCACGGACCATATCAACAATTAGGGTCTCTTGGTGTGGGGAGAACATACCTGTCCTCCCACCCCCATGTGGCAGTCTTTCAATTCTACAAAAAGAGAACATGGAGTTACAAAAATATACATGGAATACTAGGCCTACAAACAGTTAGACCAACCCTCCATTACAATACTACAGTACATTGGTACAGTGATGTACTGAAACATATATTTACTTACAGTACACTGTGGTACAGTATATAGTATGTCATACAGTAATTGCTGTCAACATTTACATACTGTACTATAATGTCAAAAAAAGGAATTACCTGTTCTCTTCTCTAAATCTTCGGATTATGGTGGACACAGTGAATCTACTGATGTTTGGTTGTACCCTTTGTCCAGCCTCCCTCATGCTCATACCATGGACAAGAACATGGTCAATCACAGTAGCTCTGATTTCATCAGATATTACTGTTCTTTGTCTTCGCTGACCACCTCGACCACCTCGACCTCCTCTCACACAAACTCTTCCTCTCAGATTTCTATCCATTGTAGGGCCTCACAAACCTCTGTAGGGCCTCTGAACTGGCTTACTGTATATGTTCCCTCACATCATTAGCCACAAGTGTGATCAATTTTGAGTTGTTGTGTTCAAGTGGTGACACCTGTGCTCTAATTGTGTTTGACTTTTGTCACCTGTGCTCACCATTATGCAGCACGGGTGCATCACAATGAAAATGTGTTGGCAAGTTATGTCTAAACAGGTGAAAAGTGCTTATGGTTTTGCCAAAAGAGTGATTGATTCAATCAGTGGGTTCAGGCAACTGAGTATTTGGTTCAGACAATAGGGTTTAGTGTTTTAGCAATTGAGAAAAACTGTAAATAGGAATAAATAATTTAAACTGTTTTTATATTGATTTTATATTGACATTGCTAGCTACTTATTTACCTCAGCCTGCCTAGTCAGCTAGCTAGCCATACAGTTTTATTTAGCTAACGTTATCTAGCTAGCTAACTGTTATTGTAACTGCTTTCTGTTTGTATGTAGCTTGCACTTTGATGGCGTCCCTCGAGGAGATTTTCTTTTATCTTTCCAACCAGGCAAAGTACTATGAAGGCACCACTGATCTCGACAAGAGGCGCAACATTCGTAGGGAGGCAAAGAAATTCACATTTCAGGGTAACGTTAAGCAGTTAATTTATATTACTGTTACAACCATTTAACAACCATTTTCCATCCAGCTAATGTTAGTTGGTCATCTACATGTCGCTAGCTATACATTTAGTTATATGTCTGTCACATTGAGGTATCTAGCTATAAGTTAACCCTGATCAATCAAATGGATAGGTGTAAGCAATTCTGGTAACTCAAACTGACCTTAACTAGTTGTCTTCGCTAGACATAGAGAGAGAGGGGAAGAAAGTGAGAAAGAAAGTGACAGAGGGAGAGAGAGAGGTGGGAAGAGAGAGAGAGGTGGGAAGAGAGAGAGAGGTGGGAAGAGAGAGAGAGATGGGAAGAGAGAGAGAGATGGGAAGAGAGAGAGAGATGGGAGGAGAGAGAGAGATGGGAAGAGAGAGATGGGAAGAGTGAGAAAGAAAGTGACAGAGGGAGAGAGAGAGAGGTGGGAAGAGAGAGAGAGATGGAGAGCAGGATAAACAGAAAGAGAAAGACAGCAGTGCAAATTTACTTAGACTTTAGTATTTCAACAACTCTTGTCTTCCAACTTGTTAGGCAATCACATGTATCTACGGGGGAAGGATGGCCAGCCACACAGGAGGTTGATTTTCACTAAGGAGAGGGAGGCCGTGCGCTAACAGAGATTCAAATTTGTGATTTTGTGTATTTCTATTTTTGAATAACATACTTTCAGATCACTGAAACTCCACCTGATGTGGTGGAAGTTGTTGAACCAGATCAGAATGCCTTCGAGGTCCACATTCAGGCACGGGCTGAGAAGGAGGTGGAGGTTTCTGACCAGGTAAAAATGATTATCTGCTGTTAATTTATTTTCTGTCCCTCCAAGTAAGCGATGTATTTGTAATAATATGAAATATGTTTGCATTTATTTATGTTATCAATCAAGGTGAGACTGAACAAGAAGGGGACCAAGTGCTTAGACATCCGGGTTTGGAAGAACGACGAAAGAGAGGTGAGACCTGGGAAACCTCGTTGCTCTTTCGCTCCTAGCTGGGGTCATCATCCGTTAAGGTGAATATAAAACATATCAGATGACAACTATTTGAATTTGCACACAAAATAACCTGAAGCTAGTTTTCGTTTTCCTAACACTGACATTTTTCTCTTTATGTCTTTATAAGGTTTACCTCGGTGGAAGCCAACAATCTTCTCCAGTTGGAGCAGTTGGACGGTCGACCACTGAAAGCCCTGACGCCCTACACTTCTGTCACACCCTGGCTCTGGGGACTCTATATGTTGAGCCAGGGTGTGTATATTCTATGTATTGTATTTCTGTGTTGGCCAGAGTGGTTCCCAATCAGAGGCAACGAGTGTCAGCTGTTGCTGGTTGTCTCTGATTGGGAGCCGTATTTATAGAGGCTGTTTTCCCACAATAGTTGTGGGATCTTGTTCCTTTTGGTTTGTTCTGTATGGTTTATGTTGTAGCCAAGGACGTCACGTTTCGTTATCGTTTGTTGTTTATCGTGTTTTCATTTAATAAATATAAGTATGTTCGCTCATCACGCTGCGCCTTGGTCCACTCACTCTAACGATCGTGACAACTTCGCTGAAGCCCGAGAGACAAAGTATGTTAAGCTTTGGTTGACATTTGAGAAAGCAATAAATGGTAGTTATGCTGAGCTTAAAAAAATGTACCTCTTCAATTTAAAAATGTACCTCTCCAAATGACTTTAGGACCATCACCTGTCGAAACTACCCAGGAGGTATCCAATCCACCAGTCTGATTATCTGTGCTCTAAGTCGGAGGGGACCAGCTTGAGGTAGGCTATACTTTCAAAAACTGTTGAAAAATACATCTCCCCTTCATAACACTGCACTAATCCATCAAATGTTATTGCGTTGGACTGGAGGAACAGGGGCAGGTAAGTCCAGTCACTGGAATAGAAGACACTAGTGAGGTCTCATCACTAGTGTCCAACAGGGGCAGGTAAGGCCAGCTGCTCTCTATGGCCGGATGGAGGAACTTCGTGGGGTCATTCTTCCATCACACCCCTGGTTAGACAGTTTGACAGTTGATCATGCTCAAGCTCTTTATCAGGTGCAGCATCCAGAAGTAGGAGGCCTCATCGCCATGCTGTCAGCAGTACCAACACTGGCCAGGGGTTTGTCCAGAGCATCACCATGCCGTCAGCAGTACCAACACTGGCCCTGGGGTTTGTCCAGAGCATCACCATGCCGTCAGCAGTACCAAAACACTGGCCCAGGGGTTTATCCAGAGCATCACCATGCCGTCAGCAGTACCAAAACTGGCCCATGGATTTGTCCAGAGCATCACCATGCCATCAGCAGTACCAACACTGGCCCTGGGGTTTGTCCAGAGCATCACCATGCCGTCAGCAGTACCAACACTGGCCCAGGGGTTTGTCCAGAGCATCACCATGCCGTCAGCAGTACCAACACTGGCCCAGGGGTTTGTCCAGAGCATCACCATGCCGTCAGCAGTACCAACACTGGCCCAGGGGTTTGTCCAGAGCATCACCATGTTGTCGGCAGTACAAACACTGGCCAGGAGTTTGTCCAGAGCATCACCATGCTGTCAGCAGTACCAGAACTGGCCCAGGGGTTTGTGAAGAACATCGCCATGCTTTCAGCAGTACCAACACCGGCCATGGGTTGGTCCAGAGCATCGCCATGCTTTCAACAGTACCAACACTGGCCAGGGGTTTGTCCAGGTAGTCAATATCAAGGCTAACCAGTGGGTCACGGTAAGTACTGTTAAGGTGTATGACTCCAGTGGTCATAATAATAATAATATGCCATTTAGCAGACGCTTTTATCCAAAGCGACTTACAGTCATGTCATGACACCACCCCAGAGTTTCTCTCACCTCTCTCTTATCTTTTCCAGTGACCTCTGTGACTGTGGAGTGGCCGGCAGTCCAGCAGCATAAAGGGCTGTCTGCTATTGCAAACAGTCTTACTCTCTGCAGAGAAGAGGAACCCTCCATGGCACGATACCATCAGAAATCCATGAGAATACATATTTTCTCTTGTTTTCAGGCTGGGCGCCTGGCACCATTTCCCAGTCCCGATTCCAGTCCCCGTCCTGGGTCCAGGCCTCCCAAGGTGTCCACACCCTACACAACAGAGGTCAGCGTCCATTGCTTCTGTCGGAAATACGTGAGAGAAGGCAAGGAGGTGGCCTGGTGCAGGTGTTGCGGCAAGCATTTTCATGTGTCTTCTTTGTCTCATGTCGTCAATGTGCATTAATTTGTCTGTCCATCGTGTCCATCGTCCGTCATCTGTTTTGTCTCATGTTTTCCCCACTCTTGTTTTCACTGCTTGGCCGGCTCCCCACCTCAAGACAGTAGGTATTTTACTACATTGCATCTTGTTGTAAATTGTATGTTATTGTAAATAACCTTAATAACCTGTTGTAATGTTGTTTTTTATTTGTATAAATATGTTTTCTTGCAGACATTGGCTGTGAAGTTGGTAAGTTGGTTGGTTAGTATATAGCACACTTATCTGTCTTGTATTCCAAGTAACGTTTACAAGCATGTAAATGTTTGCATATTTTTCCATTTGTTTGCTGGTAAATATTTAAAACTTGCTCGAATTGGCTGTAAATGTATACATTTGCAAATTAAATGTATTCATTGCAAGTACAATTTTCAATTGACTCAAATTGACTGTTCAGTTGCCCAGTTCCTAACTGGTCCATAAAACCCCTTCTCCCTAGCCATTAATCTAACCCAATTCCAAATCACATACTAGGCCAGGGTTGGTATGGAATTGGACATTGGTTTCTAGTTAGTGTTAGCATATCTGGAGGTTCTATATTTTGTTCGTAATATGGCAGAAGTGTCCCGGAGTCCATTATACAGCAGGGTTGAGTCATCACCATAGTTCTACACCTATCCAAGCCCCATCAGGTCAAACACTAAACATATAGAGTAGGGGGTTAAGGCCTTAATTAAACTGGGGTAAAAAATATATATATAAAAATACTACTTATCTCGGCCTGCACCTTGACGTGGTGAGAGGGCTTCCTTTATGTTCGCTTTTCCATCCCATCACCCCTGACTGAGACTGGCTGCCTGTTGAGGATAAGTGTCAGGAAAAACTCCCAACCACACAGCACCCACCTCTCTATTCCACACACCAGAAATAAGTATTTCAGTCTGATTGCCATGTGAGTGTATAAAAAATAATCTGTGAAAATAAATTAATGACACGCCTGTATCACAAAAATGTAAAAGTTTATGTATTAAAATCTTAAATATTGCCAGGTTGGTTTTCACAGCTGTTTCACAAGGTGTTCATTATTGTAAGTTGTAAGTTGTAAGGTATCCTTTGATGGTATTTCTTTGTTCCACATTATTCATTGTTGTAGCTTATGACCTACAGTAGATACATATGTATTAAACCACAAGGGTGTACTAATAAGCTATGCGAGATAGAAAAACATGAATCATTTTAGAGGACAACTGAAATTATATTATTTCAGTGTAGATGAGGGAAGGGCAGGTTAAAATAAAAACATGACAGCCAGACAAGCCAGTGTATGAATCAAACGGATTTGCATATGAATGGAGTGGAAATTAGCTGACTTCGTGATCTGTAAGGTAAGTAACTTTAATGTGTCAAGCAGATTACACGTTTTCTTTGCCATTTCCGAAATGTAGCAACGTTTAAGACATGGATTTCATGTTGTAATGTTAACAAGGTACCCAAAAGTAGTTCCAATTAATGTTTTCATTTTATTAGCTAAATAAAACAGCGAAATTGTCACGGAAATCAGCCTTGTTTGTATAGCGATGATGAAAAGAACGTTATTTAGGCTGTAATGAGCTCCAAAATTCTAATCATTAGGTCATCACACCGTTGATATAGCAACGGACGCTAATAGTTTATTGAATCCCATTGTGACGCAGAGGGGGACACTATTAGGCCAGGGGCATGACATGCCCACTGATGATGGGTCCCTGTATACCTCAGGAAACGTCTCATCTTGGCTTGTCAATTCCATCCCCCAGTAAAAAAAAATCAGAGCAAACTACTACATTTCTGAGGTCCTTTGTCGGCGTGTCGGCATCTATATTCACGGCAACTAGCCAGTTTCAATCGGTCCGGATCATTCAATGGAAGTTTGTGAAAGATTATAGCCGACCACTTCCTTGGTTTGTTATTGCAAGTTTACAGCACACCCATGAGCGTACGTGGGCTAGCTAATGTTAGCTACTTGCTAACGTAAGCTAGCTAATAACGTAAAAATACTTCCAGCAGTGTCAATCTACACAGTCACAGCTGCGAGGTAAAAATATAGCAGAAATATAGCTGTTGATGTACTCTTCATCTGTGGGGTTTATAGTTGATGTACTCTTCTTCTGTGGGGTTAATAGTTGATGTACTCTTCTTCTGTGGGATATATAGTTGATGTACTCTTCTTCTGTGGGGTTTATAGTTGATGTACTCTTCTTCTTCTGTGGGGTTCATCGTTGATGTACTCTTCTCACACTTACTTGATATTTAGGAAACTCGTTCAAAACTGCCAGCTGTGTTGCCACTCGCGCACAGTCTATCCTTGTGCCCACCATCACAGCGGATAAATGAAATGCTTAGTTTGGAAAACAATTGCTCCAAAAAGTAGTGTTTTTCAAACTATAATAAAAATATTATTTCAAACTATAATCAAAATAATACTTAGAGTACAAAGTGCTAACCACCCAGCCTTTGAGTAGTTAGAAGGTCTATTTCCCTGCTTTTGAGAGGAGCTGGCTAGTAGACAGCCATAGACTTCCAACAATTGCGCTAAGCTAACAATATGCTACCTTCAAACTGCACGCATAGACATTAAATTGGAATCCATGAGTTCGTCTGACTCTGGGTAAGTAGGACATTACAGAAGTATCCCTTTAATGAGGGGGTACACCTCACTAGCACTACGGAGACAATAATACCTAGGACTACAAGAAGTTAGTGTCACTTTAAGTGGGTGAGCACCTGGAGTGGCGCTTGGAACAAGAATGACAAAATAACAAATGATAGCCAACAACCGTGAATGCAGGGTGAACTGTTTAGGACCGATTCCACTATGAATTAGCTCAGACCTTTCTAGTTTGGACTGACAGCTTGCATCTTGTACTCCAGCGCTGCCCTAACACAAGTGCTCGACCCCGAACACAGGTGCAGCACACATTATAAAAGAGGCAGAGAATGTGAACTGCAATGAAAGACTAAGCGTAGTTAGGGGATGCTCCAATCACAGGAGGAGGGTGCTTAAAAAGTTAATACAATTAAGCAAAGCAAATCTCCAAGTCACAGCACACACATGCAATCAGCAATCAATTAAGGTCAATAATTTGTGAGCACATGCAAAGATCAGTGACAATTAAATTAATAGAATAGCTAAAGTCCACCCTATGACACACACAGTTGAAGTCTGAAGTGTACATACACCTCAGCCAAATACATTTAAACTCAGTTTTTCACAATTCCTGACATTTAATCCTAGTAAAAAATCCCTGTTTTAGGGCAGTTAGGATCACCACTTTATTTTAAGAAGGTGAAATGTCAGAATAATAGTAGAGAGAATGATTTATTTTAACTTTTATTTCTTTCATCACATTCCCAGTGGGTCAGAAGTTTACATACACTCAATTAGTATTTGGTAGCATTGCCTTTAAATTGTTTAACTTTGGTCAAATGTTTCGGGTAGCCTTCCACAAGCTTCCCACAATAAGTTGGGTGATTTTTGGCCCATTCCTCCTGACAGAGCTAGTGTAACTGAGTCAGGTTTGTAGGCCTCCATGCTCGCACACGCTTTTTCAGTTCTGCCCACGAATTTTCTATAGGTTTGAGGTCAGGGCTTTGTGATGGCCACTCCAATACCTTGACTTTGTTGTCCTTAAGCCATTTTGCCACAACTTTGGAAGTATGCTTTGGGTCATTGTCCATTTGGAAGACCCAAGCTTTAACTTCCTGACTGATGTCTTGAGATGTTGCTTCAATATATCCACATAATATTCCTTCCTCATAATGCCATCTATTTTCTGAAGTGCACCTGTCCCTCCTGCAGGAAAGCACCCCCACAGCATGATGCTGCCACCCCGTGCTTCACGGTTGGGATGGTGTTCTTCGGCTTTCAAGTTCCCCCTTTTTCCTCCAACCATAACGATGGTCATTATGGCCAAAGAGTTCTATTTTTGTTTCATCAGGACATTTCTCCAATAAGTATGATCTTTGTCCCCATGTACAGTTGCAAAACGTAGTCTGGTTTTTTTATGCTGGTTTTGGAGCAGTGGCTTCTTCCTTGCTGAGCGGCCTTTCAGGTTATGTCGATATAGGACTAGTTTTACTGTGGATATAGATACTTTTGTACCTGTTTCCTCCAGCATCTTCACAATGTCCTTTGCTGTTGTTCTGGGATTGATTTGCACTTTTCGCACCAAGGTACGTTCATCTCTATGAGACAGAACGTGTCTCCTTCCTGAGCGGTATGATGGCTGCGTGGTCCCATGGTGTTTATATTTGCGTACTATTGTTTGTACAGATGAACGTGGTACCTTCAGGTGTTTGGAAATTGCTCCCAAGGATGAACCAGACTTGTGGAGGTCTACAATCTTTTTTCTGAGGTCTTGGCTGATTTCTTTTGATTTTCCCATGATGTTAAGCAAAGAGGCACTGAGTTTGAAGGTAGGCCTTGAAATATATCCACAGGTACACCTCCAATTGACTCAAATGATGTCAATTAGCCTATCAGAAGCTTCTAAAGCCATGACATCATTTTCTGGAATTTTCCAAGCTGTTTAAAGGCACAGCCAACTTAGTGTATGTAAACTTCTGACCCACTTGAATTGTGATACAGTGAATTATAAGTGAAATAATCTGTCTGTAAACAATTGTTGGAAAAATTACTTGTGTCATGCACAAAGTAGATGTCCTAACCGACTTGCCAAAACTATAGTTTGTTAACAACACATTTGTGGAGTGGTTAAAAAACGAGTTTTAATGACTCCAACCTAAGTGTATGTAAACTTCCGACTTCAACTGTACATGCTTTTCATACTGGTACCCCATGGGAATTGAACCCACAACCCTGGCGTTGTAAGCACCATGCTATACCAACTGAGGTACACAGGATCCACTTGTGAAAGGTTAAGTATGATTCTCAGGGCATTTCTTACAGGTGTTTGGTTGCTTCAGAACATGGAGGCTCCATACTTGCAGACATTAGAAAAAAAGTTCACATTTGAGTTTCTGTTCAAGTATCAGCCAGTTAAAAGGCCAGCATGCCAGGTACTCTGGACTCACTCCAATCTGTCTACCGCTCCAACAGATCCATGGAAGATGCCATTTCCATCACTATTCAAATGGCCCTAACACATCTGGACAAGAGGTACACCTATGTGAGAATGCTGTTCATTGACTATAGTTCACATTCAACACTATTTTCCCTCCAAGCTCGACACCAAGCTCAGAGCCCTGATTTTAGACATCACCTTCTGTAACTGGATCCTGGACTTCCTGATGGGCAGTGCACAGGCTGTGAGAATTGGCAACAAAACCTCCTCGACACTGACTCTGTTGTGTGGATAGCGGAGATTATCTATTTATTTGTAGAACAACGTGATAACAGTCAATAGTGAACCTTTATATGTTCTTACAGGACTACAATTTACATTTACATTTAAGTAATTTAGCAGGAATGATTATTAAATAGATAAATTGGCATAAGCCAGGTAAAATTGCCAGATCAAATTGTTCGGATGATAATTGGGCATGCTAGCTAACGGAAGAAACACGTGGAACTTAACTATTATCCTTAAGTAATCATACAATATTTCTACATTAAAATAGAGCAAAAAGTTAAGGGTGCACAAAATCTGAGTTTCGTTGCGTTTTGGATTTTTCCCAACAATGAGTCGGTGTGACGTTCGACGGGTTCTCGTAGGCCGCCTCGCTGTGAAAGTCATAAAAACTGACTTATTTGGAAATTGTGCAACATTGTGGGAATGTTCTGCGCAACCTATGTGAATATCACAAGAATATATATTTGCAACATCCCAGACAACTTAATTAAATGTTCTGGGAACCTTTAAATAACTTAGAACAGGTGTTCTGTCAACATTCTTGCAACATTATAGGATTGTCCTGTCTAACCTAACTTAAACATTGGATGAATGTCATCACAACAGAGCATATTATGTTTTGGGAACCTATCTCTTGTAATGTACCCACACTGTTCCCACTACGTAATAAAAAAAGGCTATTTTTGGTGTCGGGAGAGGTCGTGTTTTTCTCTAGCTGGAGGTAAGCAGGAGGTAAGCTTCTCATATGGTGTTGAGTAAAGCTTAACCATGTATTAGATCGTAGGTAGGTAGTTAGCTGTAGTTAGGTATTGTATTTATTATAGGTTAGTATTGTTGTTATTGTAGGTTTCCGTAGGTAATTGTAGGTTAGTATCGAAGCACGAGGCTAGCTAGCTAGCGGGTAGCTACTGGTAACGATTAGCAACGCTGGAGAGCTGGTTCCAATGTTAATGTAGTCCTAGCCAACGTTTATTTTTTTGCTTAACCATGTATTAGATCGTAGGTAGGTAGTTAGCTGTAGTTAGGTATTGTATTTATTATAGGTTAGTATTGTTGTTATTGTAGGTTTCCGTAGGTAATTGTAGGTTAGTATCGAAGCACGAGGCTAGCTAGCTAGCGGGTAGCTACTGGTAACGATTAGCAACGCTGGAGAGCTGGTTCCAATGTTAATGTAGTCCTAGCCAACGTTTAATTTTTTGCTTAACCATGTATTAGATCGTAGGTAGGTAGTTAGCTGTAGTTAGGTATTGTATTTATTATAGGTTAGTATTGTTGTTATTGTAGGTTTCCGTAGGTAATTGTAGGTTAGTATCGAAGCACGAGGCTAGCTAGCTAGCGGGTAGCTACTGGTAACGATTAGCAACGCTGGAGAGCTGTTTCCAATGTTAATGTAGTCCTAGCCAACGTTAAATTTTTTGCTGCGTTATGCGTTATGAAAGGAACTAGACACGGACTTGAATTATCTGTTTAGTGTGCTAACACACTCTTGGCAGTTTGTTGTAACCAAGTATTGATGCTAAATTGTGTGTTAATGGATGCTAGCTTGCAAGTTAGCTACGGCGTCATAGCTAGGCTTCGTGGGTTGTTGTGGGTAGTTACTGTGTCTTGGCAGTGTCCTCGGCCGTGCCGGCTGTAGCACGAAGCTAGCTAGCTAGCCGTTCTTCAAACAAAGTCAACACAGTGGCCATTGCTAGCTCCCCAACATGACCAGCTAGCTGTACTGTAGTAGCTAACTACAATATACTTGTCCTAGCTAGCCAACGTCTAATCATTGCTGCGTCATGAAAGGAACTTGACACAGACACGAATGATCTGTTTAGTGTGTTATCACATTATTGGTGGTTTGTTGTGACCAAGTGTTGGTGCTAAACGGTGTGTTATTGTTATTGGATGCTAGCTTGCTAGTTGGCTATGGTGTCATAGTTGGCTAGCTGAATAAAGTGGGTTGAGTCTATTCCTTAAACATTGAACCGCTGTGGTTCACAACAATTCTGATTTCTAAAGGCGGAAGTTGGGAGAGTTTTTGTTCGGGTGGTTCAGTGAAACAATTTTAGTTTCTGAGGTAGAAGTTTTTGGTGAGGGAGGCCCTGCTCTCTCCGCTCCCAGATGCTTAGCCCATTTCATTCCGATCTCCTCTGCATTTTTGTAGCCATTTGCTACAGCCTGTCAACTATGCCTCTGCCTATCCCTGTTCTCTCCTCTCTGCACAGGCTACACAAACGCACCACACCGCGTGGCTGCTGCCTCTCTAACCTGGTGGTCCCTGCACGCACCACCCACGTGGAGTTCCAGGTCGCAGGCAGCCTCTGGAACTGCCGTTCTGCTGCCAACAAAGCTGACTTCATCCCAGCCTATGCCAACCTCCAGTCCCTCGACTTCCTGGCGCTGACGGAAACATGGATCACCACTGAAAACACTGCTACTCCTACTGCTCTCTCCTCGTCTGACCATGTGTTCTCGCATACCCCGAGAGCATCTGGTCAGAGGGGTGGTGGTACAGGAATCCTCATCTCTCCCAAGTGGACATTCTCAATTTTTCCCCTAACCCATCTGTCTATCTCCTCATTTGAATTCCATGCTGTCACAGTCACTAACCCATTTAAGCTTAATATCCTTGTCATCTATCGCCCTCCAGGTTCCCTTGGAGAGTTCATCAATGAGCTTGACGCCTTGATAAGTTCCTTCCCTGAGGATGGCTCACCCCTCACAGTTTTGGGGGATTTCAACCTCCCTATGTCCACATTTGACTCATTTCTCTCTGCCTCCTTCTTTCCACTTCTCTCCTCTTTTGACCTCACCCTCTCACCGTCCCCCTACTCACAAGGCAGGCAATACGCTTGACCTCATCTTCACTAGATGCTGCTCCTCTACTAATCTCACTGCAACTCCCCTCCATGTCTCCGACCACTACTTTGTTTCCTTTTCTCTCTCACTCTCCTCCCACACTACTCACTCTGCCCCTACACAGATGGTAATGCGCCGCCGCAACCTCGCTCTCTCTCTCCCACTACTCTCTCCTCTTCCATCCTATCATCTCTTCCCTCTGCTCAATCCTTCTCCCTCCAATCTCCTGATTCTGCCTCCTCAACCCTCCTCTCCTCCCTTTCTGCATCCTTTGACTCTCTGTGTCCCCTATCCTCCCGGCCGGCTCGGTCCTCCCCTCCAGCTCCGTGGCTTGATGACTCATTGCGAGCTCACAGAACAGAGCTCCGGGCAGCGGAGCGGAAATGGAAGAAAACTAAACTCCCTGCCGACCTGGCATCTTTTCACTCCCTCCTCTCTACATTTTCTTCATCTGTTTCTGCTGCTAAGGCCACCTTCTACCACTCTAAATTCCAAGCATCTGCCTCTAACCCTAGGAAGCTCTTTGCCACATTTTCCTCCCTCCTGAATCCTCCCCCCCCCTCCTCTCTCTGTGGATGACTTCGTCAACCACTTTGAAAAGAAGGTTGACAACATCCGATCCTCGTTTGTTAAGTCTAATGACACTGCTGGTCCTGCTCACACTGCCCTACCCTATGCTTTGACTTCTTTCTCCCCTCTCTCTCCAGATAAAATCCTGCGACTTGTGACTGCAGGCCGCCCAACAACCTGCCCGCTTGACCCCATCCCCTCCTCCCTTCTCCAGACCATCTCCGGTGACCTTCTCCCCCTACCTCACCTCGCTGATCAACTCATCCTTGACCGCTGGCCATGTCCCTTCCGTCTTCAAGAGAGCGAGAGTTGCTCCCCCTTCTCAAAAAACCAACACTCGACCCCACTGATGTCAACAACTACAGACCAGTATCCCTTCTTTCTTTTCTTTCCAAAACTATTGAGCGTGCCGTCTTTAGCCAACTCTCTTGCTATCTCTCTCAGAATGACCTTCTTGATCCAAACCAATCAGGTTTCAGGACTGGTCATTCAACTGAGACTGCTCTTCTCTGTGTCACGGAGACTCTCCGCACTGCTAAAGCTAACTCTCTCTCCTCTGCTCTTGTCCTTCTAGACCTGTCTGCTGCCTTTGATACTGTGAACCATCAGATCCTCCTCTCCACCCTCTCCGAGCTGGGCATCTCCGGCGCGGCTCACTCCTGGATTGCGTCCTACCTGACCGGTCGCTCCTACCAAGTGGCGTGGCGGGAAGCTGTCTCCGCACCACGTGCTCTCACCACTGGTGTCCCCCAGGGCTCGGTTCTAGGCCCTCTCCTTTTCTCCCTATACACCAAGTCACTTGGCTCTGTCATATCCTCACATGGCCTTTCCTATCATTGCTACGCTGACGATACACAACTAATCTTCTCCTTTCCCCCTTCTGATAACCAGGTGGCGAATCGCATCTCTGCATGTCTGGCAGACATATCAGTATGGATGACGGATCACCACCTCAAGCTGAACCCTGGCAAGACGGAGCTGCTCTTCCTCCCGGGGAAGGACTGCCCGTTCCATGATCTCGCCATCACGGTTGACAACTCCGCTGTGTCCTCCTCCCAGAGTGCGAAGAGCCTAGGCGTGACCCTGGACAACACCCTGTCGTTCTCCGCCAACATCAAGGCGGTGACCCGCTCCTGCAGGTTCATGCTCTACAACATTCGGAGAGTGCGACCCTGCCTTACACAGGAAGCGGCGCAGGTCCTGGTCCAGGCACTTGTCATCTCCCCGTCTGGACTACTGCAACTCGCTGTTGGCTGGCCTCCCTGCCTGTGCCATTAAACCCCTACAACTCATCCAGAATGCCGCAGCCCGTCTGGTGTTCAACCTTCCCAAGTTCTCTCACGTCACCCCCCTCCTCCGCACACTCCACTGGCTTCCAGTTGAAGCTCGCATCCGCTACAAGACCATGGTGCTTGCCTATGGAGCAGTGAGGGGAACGGCACCTCTGTACCTTCAGGCTCTGATCAGTCCCTACACCCAAACGAGGGCATTGCGTTCATCCACCTCTGGCCTGCTGGCTCCCTTCCTCTGCGGAAGCATAGCTCCCGCTCAGCCCAGTCAAAACTGTTCGCTGCTCTGGCACCCCAATGGTGGAACAAGCTCCCTCACGACGCCAGGACAGCGGAGTCACTCACCACCTTCCGGAGACATTTGAAACCCCACCTCTTTAAGGAATACCTGGGATAGGATAAAGTATTCCTTCTAACCCCCCAAATTGTAAAGTGGTTATCCCACTGGCTATAGGGTGAACGCACCAATTTGTGAGTCGCTCTGGCTAAGAGCGTCTGCTAAATGACGTTAATGTGCCCTTGAGCAAGGCACTTAACCCTAATTGCTCCTGTAAGTCGCTCTGGATAAGAGCGTCTGCTAAATGACTAAAATGTAAATGTAAATGTAAACATCAAAGGAATGTTTTGTGCACCCTGATACAAACATTATCTGAATGTCAGCTGGACAGTTTTAGTGTTTTGGGAACATTTCTCTTGTCATATCCCCACCATGTTCCCACAACCTAAATAAACATTCTGGGTACCTTTTAAAGAACAGATGAAAGAACCCTGAAAGAAACAGCGTGGAATCATCCACACAACTGGAACGTTTTTGGGAACATAAATTTTGTGATGTCCCCACAATGTTCTCACCAGATTGTCCCCACAATTTAATGAAACATTCTGTTAACCTTTAAAGAACAGATTAAATGTTTTCTAGGTATGTTCTTGCAATATCAGGCGAATGTTTTATACAAATATTCTACAGTATAATAATCAGCACGACTGGACATCTTTTGTGTTATGATAACATTGAATGAATGTTCTATGAACTTTCACAGAACCAATTTTGGTTTGCTGGGTACAGATCAACGCTAACGGGTTCTCGTACGCTGCCTCGCTATGAAAGTCATAAAAACAGACTTATTTGGAAATGTTGCAACATTGTGAGAATGTTTTGTGCAACCTATGCACTCTGATGGCATGGTGCCAGGTAAACAACCTCTCCCTCAACGTTAGCAAAACAAAGCAGCTGATTGTGGACTTTAGGAGGAACCAGGCTGGACACGCCCCCATCCTCATCAACCGGGCTGCCGTGGAGACGGTCAATAACTTCATCTCAGAGAAGCTGAAATGGTCTAACCACACGGACACCGTAGTGAAGATGGCACGACAGAGACTCTTCAACCTCAGGATACTGAAGAGATTCGGCCTTTTCCCGAGGGCCCTCACAGTGTTCTACAGGAGCACCATTGAGAGCATACTGTCGGGCTACATCACAGCCTGGTATGGCAACACCCCCCACTACTCCCCTCAATGGTGATGCTGCTCTCCCTATGATCATCCCTCCCCACATTCCCTCAATGATGATGCTGCTCCCCCCATGGTCACCCCCCCCCCCACCCCCTCAACAGTCTTTACTCTGCCTCCACCCCAATGGATATTACCTTTTTATTACTATTTTCATTATTTTATTTCACTTAGTCCTAAGATTTCCACTGTACCCTGCAATCACACCTGTTATGGATCTTGGCTTAATTAAAAATGAATATGAATAAATATTTATATGGAACGTTCATAGAACTCAGTGTTCTCCTGTGCCTGCCTCCCACATGCCAAGGTGTTTTCAATGCTTTCATTGACAATGGCAGAATATGTTTTTACCTCGGAGCCTGAGAGCAAAGGCAACACTTTTTAATGACCTTAGCTTGAGTTTGAGAAGTTTGCTTTAGCTAACTGTTGCCGGCAGATGAACAGCCCTCAGGAAACACACATCTAAAAGCAATTTCAGGTTCCTGTTTATTTTCTTCAGCTGTCTACTTTATGTGGCACCATGCTATGGAGAAGGTTGTAGCTCTTGATGTATATGAGAAGGTTAAATATACACTGAACCACAATATAAATACAACACACAACAATTTCAAAGATTTTACTGAGTTACAGTTCATAGATGAAAATCAGTCAACTGAAATAAATAAATTAGGCCCTAATCTATGGATTTCACATGACTGGGAATACCAATTTTTTTTTGGTCACAACTACCTTTAAAAACCAGTCAGTATCTGGTGTGACCACCATTTGCCTCATGTAGCGCGACACAGCTCCTTCTCATAGAGTTGATCAGGCTGTTGATTGTGGCCTGCGGAATGTTGTCCCACTCCTCTTCAATGGCTGTGTGAAGTTGCTGAATATTGGCGGGAACTGCAACACACTGTCGTACACGTCGATCCAGAGCATCCAAAACATGCTCAATGGGTGACATGTCTGATGAGTATGCAGGCCATGGAAAAACTGGGACATTTTCAGCTTCCAGGAATTGTGTACAGATCCTTGCGACATGGGGCTGTGCATTATCATGCTGAAACATAAGGTGATGGCGGCGGATGGATGGCACGACAATGGGCCTCAGGATCTCTTCACGGTATCTCTGTGCATTCAAATTGCCATCAATAAAATGCAATTGTGTTCGTTGTCCGTAGCTTGTGCCTGTCCATACCATATCCCCACCGCGACCATGGGGCACTTTGTTCGCAACGTTGATATCAGCAAACCGCTCGCCCTCACGACGCCATTCGTACAACTGCCTAGTACAGTTGAAACCGGGATTCATCAGTGAAGAGCACACTTGCCAGTGCAATCGAAGGTGAGCATTTGCCCACTGAAGTCAGTTACGATGTCGAACTGCAGTCAGCTCAAGACCCTGGTTAGGATGACGAGAACGCAGATAAGCTTCCCTGAGACGGTTTCTGACAGTTTGTGCCAAAATTCTTCGGTTGTGCAAACCCATATTTTCATCAGCTGTCCGGATGGCTGGTCTCAGACGATCCCACAGGTGAAGAAGCCGGATGTGGAGGTCTTGGGCTGGCGTGGTTACACGTGGTCTGCGGTTGTGAGTCCGGTTGGACAGACTGCCAAATTCTCTAAAATGACATTGGAGGCAGCTTATGGTAGAGAAATGAACATGACATTATCTGGCAATAGCTCTGGCGGACATTCCTGCAGTCAGCATGCCAATTGCACACTTCCTCAAAACTTGAGACAACTGTGGCATTGTGTTGTGTCAAACTGCATATTTTAGAGTGGCCTTCTATTGTCCCCAGCACAAGGTGCACATGTGTAATGATCATGCTGTTTAATCAGCTTCTTGCTATGCCACACCTGTCAGGTGGATGGATTATCTTGGCAAAGGAGAAATGCTCACTGACAGGGATGTAAAGAATTTTGTGAACACAATTTGAGAGAAATAAGCTTTGTGTGCATGTGGACAATTTCTGGGATTTTTTATTTCAGCTCATGAAACATGGGACCAACACTTTACATCTTGTGTTTATACTTTTGTTCAGTATACATGCACACATACACAAATGCATGCCGACACACACACACACACACACACACACACACACACACACACACACACACACACACACACACACATACACACACACACACACACACACACACACACACACACACACACACACAGGGGATGTTAATAGTTGTGAAAGTTATGTTTGTGCCAGCGGGGTACCAAGGTGATTATATTGTCACTCATAGTTCTATAGAAATAGCATCCTTGTCACATTCAATTGCAGGCTGGTAAAATTAAAGAGAAAATTCTACGCAGGCAGGTAGATGCATCTCCAAAAATATAATGATTTTGCTGTGTCTTTGGCTGTTTCTTAGTTAAAAAGAGTGCATTGTCCCCTAATGTGTGAAAAAAATGTTTGTGTATCGTTTATTTTCAGAATACTTGACACCACAATCCAAATAATGTAAATGCTTGAACTCACATATACTACTGATCATAACTGGGGCACAAACAAATATATTTGAGGCTAACAAAACAATGAAGAGCATCCCAGAGTTACACTGCTAGGACAACATCTCTTGAATCACAGCTGCACAAGATCTCTTACTAAGCATATCTTACAGAGCATTCAGTATATTATAAAGCATATGTTATAATTTTTTTGTGTATTTTACCCCCTTTTTCTCCCCAATTTTGTAATATCCAATTGCGATCTTCTCTCATCGCTGCAACTCCCCAACGGGCATGGGAGAGGCGAAAGTCGAGTCATGGGTCGTCCAAAACATGACCCGCTTAACCGTGCTTCTTAACACACGCGCCCGCTTAACCTGGAAGCCAGCTGCACCAATGTGTCAGAGGAAACAACGTTCAACTGACGACCGAAGTCGGCCTGCAGGCGCCCGGCCCACCAAAAGGAGTTGCTAGAGTACGATGAACCAAGTAAAGCCCCCCGGGCCAAACCCTCCCCTAACCCGGACGACGCTGAGCCAAATGTGCGCCGCCCTATGGGACTCCCGGTCGGTTGTGACACAGCCTGGGATCGAACCTGGGTCTGTAGTGATGCATCAAGCACTGTGATGCAGTGCCTTAAACCGCTGCGCACCTTACCGATCACTGAGCACCTTACCGATCACTGCACCTGTACACAGCCCATCTGAAATTAGCCCGCCCAACTACCTCATCCCTATATTGTTATTTATTTTGCTCATTTGTACCCCAGTATCTCTATTTGCACATCATCTCTTGCACATCATTCCAGTGTTAATACTAAATTGTAATTATTTTGCACTATAGCCTATTTTATTGCCTTACCTCCATAACTTGCTAAATTTGCACACTGTATATTATATGTATTTCTGTTGTATTTTTGACTTTGTTTTGTTTTAGCCCATATGTAACTCTGTGTTGTTGTTTTTATCGCACTGCTTTGCTTTATCTTGGCCAGGTCGCAGTTGTAAATGAGAACTTGTTCTCATCTGGTTTACCTGGTTAAATAAAGGTGAAATAAAAAATAAATTAAAAAAAACCGCTGCGCCACTCGGGATGCCACAGAACATATCTTACAGAGCATATCTTACAGAGTATACAGTATATAACAGATAATATTTTACAGAGCATGTCTTACAGAGCATACAGTATTTTACAGAGCATATCTTACAGAGCATACAGTGTATTACAGAGCATATCTTACAGAACATATCTTACAGAGTATATAATATATTAGAGCATATCTTACAGAGCACACATTACATTACAAAGCATATCTTACAGAGCACATAGTTTATTACAGAGCATATCTTACAGAGTATAGTGTATATTAAAGAGCATATCTTACAAAGTATACAGTATATTACAGAGCATATCTTACAGAGCTAATCTTACAGAGTATACAACATATTACAGAGCATATCTTTCAGAACATATCTTACAGAGTATACAGTATATTACAGAGCATATCTTACAGAGCATACAGCATATTACAGAACATATCTTACAGAGCATATCTTACAGAGTATACAGTATATTACAGAGCATATCTTACAGAGTATACAATATATTACAGAGCATATCTTACAGAACATATCTTACAGAGTATATAATATATTAGAGCATATCTTACAGAGCACACATTACATTACAAAGCATATCTTACAGAGCACATAGTTTATTACAGAGCATATCTTACAGAGTATAGAGTATATTAAAGAGCATATCTTACAAAGTATACAGTATATTACAGAGCATATCTTACAGAGCTAATCTTACAGAGTATACAACATATTACAGAGCATATCTTTCAGAACATATCTTACAGAGTATACAGTATATTACAGAGCATATCTTACAGAGCATACAGCATATTACAGAACATATCTTACAGAGCATATCTTACAGAGTATACAGTATATTACAGAGCATATCTTACAGAGTATACAATATATTACAGAGCATATCTTACAGAGCACACAGTATATTACAAAGCATATCTTACAGAGCACATAGTTTCTTACAGAGCATATCTTACAGAGTATACAGTATATAACAGAGCATATCTTACAAAGTATACAGTATATTACAGAGCATATCTTACAGAGCTTATCTTACAGAGTATACAACATATTACAGAGCATATCTTACAGAACATATCTTACAGAGTATACAGTATATTACAGAGCATATCTTACAGAGCATACAGTATATTACAGAGCATATCTTACAGAGCATACAGCATATTACAGTACATATCTTACAGAGTATACAGTATATTACAAAGCATATCGTACAGACCACATAGTTTATTACATAACATATCTTACAGAGTATACAGTATATTAAAGAGCATATCTTACAGATCATACATTATATTACAGAGCATATCTTAAAGAGTATACAGTATATTACAGAGCATATCTTACAGAACATATCTTACAGAGTATACATTATATTACAGAGCCTATCTTACAGAGTATACAGTATATAACATATAATATTTTACAGAGCATATCTTACAGAGCATACAGTATTTTACAGAGCATATCTTACAGAGCATACAGTGTATTACAGAGCATATCTTACAGAACATATCTTACAGAGTATATAATATATTAGAGCATATCTTACAGAGCACACATTACATTACAAAGCATATCTTACAGAGCACATAGTTTATTACAGAGCATATCTTACAGAGTATAGAGTATATTAAAGAGCATATCTTACAAAGTATACAGTATATTACAGAGCATATCTTACAGAGCTAATCTTACAGAGTATACAACATATTACAGAGCATATCTTTCAGAACATATCTTACAGAGTATACAGTATATTACAGAGCATATCTTACAGAGCATACAGCATATTACAGAACATATCTTACAGAGCATATCTTACAGAGTATACAGTATATTACAGAGCATATCTTACAGAGTATACAATATATTACAGAGCATACCTTACAGAGCACACAGTATATTACAAAGCATATCTTACAGAGCACATAGTTTCTTACAGAGCATATCTTACAGAGTATACAGTATATAACAGAACATATCTTACAAAGTATACAGTATATTACAGAGCATATCTTACAGAGCTTATCTTACAGAGTATACAACATATTACAGAGCTTATCTTACAGAACATATCTTACAGAGTATACAGTATATTACAGAGCATATCTTACAGAGCATACAGTATATTACAGAGCATATCTTACAGAGCATACAGCATATTACAGTACATATCTTACAGAGTATACAGTATATTACAAAGCATATCGTACAGACCACATAGTTTATTACATAACATATCTTACAGAGTATACAGTATATTAAAGAGCATATCTTACAGATCATACATTATATTACAGAGCATATCTTAAATAGTATACAGTATATTACAGAGCATATCTTACAGAACATATCTTACAGAGTATACATTATATTACAGAGCCTATCTTACAGAGTATACAGTATATTACAGAACATATCTTACAGAGCATAAATTATATTACAGAGAATATCTTACAGAGTATACAGTATATTGCAGAGAACATCTTACAGCAAATATCTTACAGAGTATAAAGTATATTAAAGAGCATATCTTACAGAACATATCTTACAGCACATACAATGTATTACAGAGCATATCTTACAGAGAATATCTTATAGAGCATAGAGTATATTACAGAACATATCTTAAAGAGCATACAGTATATTACCGAGCATATCTAAAAGAACATATCTTACAGAGTATACAGTTTATTACAGAACATATCTTACAGAGTATAGAGTATATTAAAGAGCATATCTTACAAAGTATACAGTATATTACAGAGCATATCTTACAGAGCTAATCTTACAGAGTATACAACATATTACAGAGCATATCTTTCAGAACATATCTTACAGAGTATACAGTATATTACAGAGCATATCTTACAGAGCATACAGCATATTACAGAACATATCTTACAGAGCATATCTTACAGAGTATACAGTATATTACAGAGCATATCTTACAGAGTATACAATATATTACAGAGCATACCTTACAGAGCACACAGTATATTACAAAGCATATCTTACAGAGCACATAGTTTCTTACAGAGCATATCTTACAGAGTATACAGTATATAACAGAACATATCTTACAAAGTATACAGTATATTACAGAGCATATCTTACAGAGCTTATCTTACAGAGTATACAACATATTACAGAGCATATCTTACAGAACATATCTTACAGAGTATACAGTATATTACAGAGCATATCTTACAGAGCATACAGTATATTACAGAGCATATCTTACAGAGCATACAGCATATTACAGTACATATCTTACAGAGTATACAGTATATTACAAAGCATATCGTACAGACCACATAGTTTATTACATAACATATCTTACAGAGTATACAGTATATTAAAGAGCATATCTTACAGATCATACATTATATTACAGAGCATATCTTAAATAGTATACAGTATATTACAGAGCATATCTTACAGAACATATCTTACAGAGTATACATTATATTACAGAGCCTATCTTACAGAGTATACAGTATATTACAGAACATATCTTACAGAGCATAAATTATATTACAGAGAATATCTTACAGAGTATACAGTATATTGCAGAGAACATCTTACAGCAAATATCTTACAGAGTATAAAGTATATTAAAGAGCATATCTTACAGAACATATCTTACAGCACATACAATGTATTACAGAGCATATCTTACAGAGAATATCTTATAGAGCATAGAGTATATTACAGAACATATCTTAAAGAGCATACAGTATATTACCGAGCATATCTTAAAGAACATATCTTACAGAGTATACAGTTTATTACAGAACATATCATACAGAGCATACAATGTATTACATAGCATATCTTACAGAGCATACAGTATATTACCGAACACATATTACAGAGCATAACGTATGTTACAGAGCATATCTTACAGAGCATATCTTACAGAGCATATCTTACAGAGTATACAGTATATGACAGAGCATATCTACAGAGTATACAGTATATTACAGAGCATATCTTACAGAGTATACCGTATATTACAGAGCATATCTTACAGAGTATACAGTATATTACAGAACATATCTTACAGCTGTTACACCCTGGCACTGGGACTCTATATGTTGAGCCAGGGTGTGTTCGTTCTATGTGGTGTAATTCTATGTTGGGAGTTCTAGTTGGTTTATTTCTATGTTGGCCTGAGTGACTCCCAATCAGAGGCAACGAGTGTCAGCTGTGGCTGGTTGTCTCTGATTGGGAGCCATATTTAAACTGTCTGTTTTTCCCTTTGTGTTTGTGGGTTCTTGTTCCGTGTTGGTCTATGTTACCTAGGACGTTACGAGTCTTTTGTTGTTTTTGTTTACTGTCCGTGTTTATCGCTAATGATAAATAAACATGTTCGTTCATCACGCTGCGCCTTGGTCCTCCTCTCTTAACGAAAATCGTGACAGAAGAACCCACCATACAAGGACCAGGCAGCGTGTCCAGGAGCAGGCAGACTGGACATGGGAGGAAGCGCCGGGAAAGGAGATGGAGAGGTTGGCGATGGCCCAGGTGGGCAAATCGTGGTCCTGGGAGGACATGCTCGGGGGCAAATGGCCATGGGCTAGGATTAAGGCCCTGGCGAGAGAGGAGCAGCGGCGTCAGCAGTGTCATCGTCGGACGGACGAGAGGCAACCCCAAAAAATTTTTAGGGGGGGGCACACGGCATGGTCGGCTGGGCAGCAGGAGGCTGCCACAGGGCGATTTGGAGAGGAGGCCACCGGGTTTGGGGGGCCAGAAGGCAGGTTGGCGGAGACTGGATGGAGAGCGGAACCAACTTCCCGTACTCAGGCATGGCAGCATGGGACTGGGCAGGTTCCGCGGTATGCGGAGCGGCGTTCTGTGCCACGAGTGGTCCGGCATAGTCCTGTACGTCCTGTGCGAGCACCCCGCACGTGAAGGTGGGTATGCAGCCAGGACGGAGTGTGCAGCCAGGACGGAGCGCTCGTGGTCTCCAATGCCTCTCCTCGGTCCCGGATATCCTGCGCCAGTGTCACGTGCTGTTATGCCAGTACGGGTACACAGCCCTGTGCGTCCTGTGCGGATGCCTCACACAGAGTGTGTGAAGATAGGCATTCAGCCAGGACGGGTTGTGGCCGCACTTCACTCCAGATCTCCTATCCGTCTCCACAGCCCGGCCCGGCCTGTTCCGGCCCCTCGCACCAAGCCTACGGTGTGCGTCGCCAGCCCGGTCCGGCCTGTTCCTGCCCCTCGCACCAAGCCTACGGTGTGCGTCACCAGCCCGGTCCGGCCTGTTCCTGCCCCTCGCACCAAGCCTACGGTGCGCGGCGCCAGCCCGACCCGGCCTGTTCCTGCCCCTCGCACCAAGCCTACGGTGCGCGTCGCCAGCCCGGCCCGGCCTGTTCCTGCCACTCGCACCAAGTCTACGGTGCGCGTCGCCAACCCGGCCCGGCCTGTTCCTGCCACTCGCACCAAGCCAGGGGTGCGAGTCGTCAGCCTGGTCCAGCCCGTTCCTGCCACTCGCACCAAGCCAGGGGTGCGAGTCGTCAGCCTGGTCCAGCCCGTTCCTGCTACTCGCACCAAGCCAGGGGTGCGAGTCGTCAGCCTGGTCCAGCCCGTCGCTGCTCCACGCACCAAGCCAGGGGTGCGAGTCGTCAGTCCGGTGAGGCACATTCCGGTCTCCACGCACCAAGCCAGGGGTGCGCATCGTCAGCCCGGTCCGGTCCGTTCCTGCTCCACGCACCAAGCGAGGGGTGCATATCATCAGCCCGGTCAAGCCCGTTGCTGCTCCACACACCAAGCCAGGGGTGCGCATCGTCAGCCCGGTCCGGTCCGTTCCTGCCTCACGCACCAAGCCAGGGGTGCGCGTTGTCAGTCCGGCACAACCCGTGCCTGGGTTACCGGTGCCTAATCAGGTACCGGTCAACTGCTCCACAACGGAGCTGAAGCTATCCGCTCATACTACGTCCAGTTCGGCTCCAGCCAGCGGGGCCAGACCAGACCAGGGGCGTTATGGGGGGATTACTGGAGGGTGGTGGGCAAGCCCGGAGCCAGAACCGCCGCCGAGGAGGAATGCCCACCCAGCCCTCCCCTGTTTTGCTCTGGTTAAAGCGCGGTCGCAGTCCGCGCCTTTAGGGGGGGGGTACTGTCACACCCTGGCGCTGGGACTCTATATGTTGAGCCAGGGTGTGTTCGTTCTATGTGGTGTAATTCTATGTTGGGAGTTCTAGTTGGTTTATTTCTATGTTGGCCTGAGTGACTCCCAATCAGAGGCAACGAGTGTCAGCTGTGGCTGGTTGTCTCTGATTGGGAGCCATATTTAAACTGTCTGTTTTTCCCTTTGTGTTTGTGGGTTCTTGTTCCGTGTTGGTCTATGTTACCTAGGACGTTACGAGTCGTTTGTTGTTTTTGTTTACTGTCCGTGTTTATCGCTAATGATAAATAAACATGTTCGTTCATCACGCTGCGCCTTGGTCCTCCTCTCTTAACGACGATCGTGACAACAGCACATATCTTACAGAGTATAAAGTATATTAAAGAGCATATTATACAGAACATATCTTACAGCGCATACAGTATATTATAGAGCATATCTTACAGAGCATGCAGTATATTACAGAGCATATCTTACAGAGAATATCTTATAGAGCATAGAGGATATTACAGAACATATCTTAAAGAGCATACAGTATATTACCGAGCATATCTTAAAGAACATATCTTACAGAGTATACAGTTTATTACAGGACATATCATACAGAGCATACAATATATTACAGAGCATATTTTACAGAGCATACAGTATATTACAGAACACATATTACAGAGCATACAGTATATTACAGAGCATATCTTACAGAACATATCTTACAGAGCATACAATATATTACAGAGCATATCTTACAGAGAATATCTTATAGAGCATAGAGTATATTACAGAACATATCTTAAAGAGCATACAGTATATTACCGAGCATATCTTAAAGAACATATCTTACAGAGTATACAGTTTATTACAGGACACATCATACAGAGCATACAATATATTACAGAGCATATTTTACAGAGCATACAGTATGTTACAGAGCATATCTTACAGAGCATATCTTACAGAGTATACAATATATGACAGATCATATCTACAGAGTATACAGTATATTACAGATCATATCTTTTTAATGAATTGATTTGCAAATTATGGTGGAAAATAAGTATTTGGTCAATAACAAAAGTTTCTCAATACTTTGTTATATACCCTTTGTTGGCAATGACACAGGTCAAACGTTTGCTGTAAGTCTTCACAAGGTTTTCACACACTGTTGCTGGTATTTTGGCCCATTCCTCCATGCAGATCTCCTCTAGAGCAGTGATGTTTTGGGGCTGCCGCTGGGCAACACGGACTTTCAACTCCCTCCAAAGATTTTCTATGGGGTTGATATCTGGAGACTGGCTAGGTCACTCCAGGACCTTGAAATGCTTCTTACGAAGCCACTCCTTCGTTGCCCGGGCGGTGTGTTTGGGATCATTGTCATGCTGAAAGACCCAGCCACGTTTCATCTTCAATGCCCTTGCTGATGGAAGGAGGTTTTCACTCAAAATCTCACGATACATGACCCCATTCATTCTTTCCTTTACACGGATAAGTCGTCCTGGTCCCTTTGCAGAAAAACAGCCCCAAAGCATGATGTTTCCACCCCCATGCTTCACAGTAGGTATGGTGTTCTTTGTTTTCAACTCAGCATTCTTTGTCCTCTAAACACAACGAGTTGAGTTTTTACCAAAAAGTTATATTTTGGTTTCATCTGACCATATGACATTCTCCCAATCCTCTTCTGGATCATCCAAATGCACTCTAGCAAACTTCAGACGGGCCTGGACATGTACTGGCTTAAGCAGGGGGACACGTCTGGCACTGCAGGACTTGAGTCCCTGGCGGCGTAGTGTGTTACTGATGGTAGGCTTTGTTACTTTGGTCCCAGCTCTCTGCAGGTCATTCACTAAGGCCCCCTGTGTGGTTCTGGGATTTTTGCTCACCGTTCTTGTGATCATTTTGACCCCACAGGGTGAGATCTTGCGTGGAGCCCCAGATCGAGGGAGATTATCAGTGGTCTTGTATGTCTTCCATTTCCTAATAATTGCTCCCACAGTTGATTTCTTCAAACCAAGCTGCTTACCTATTGCAGATTCAGTCTTCCCAGCCTGGTGCAGGTCTACAATTTTGTTTCTGGTGTCCTTTGACAGCTCTTTGGTCTTGGCCATAGTGGAGTTTGGAGTGTGACTGTTTGAGGTTGTGGACAGGTGTCTTTTATACTGATAACAAGTTCAAACAGGTGCCATTAATACAGGTAACAAGTGGAGGACAGAGGAGCCTCTTAAAGAAGAAGTTACAGGTCTGTGAGAGCCAGAAATCTTGCTTGTTTGTAGGTGACCAAATACTTATTTTCCACCATAATTTGCAAATAAATTCATTAAAAATCCTACAATGTGATTTTCTGGAGATAAAAAATCTCAATTTGTCTCTCATAGTTGACGTGTACCTATGATGAAAATTACAGGCCTCTCTCATCTTTTTAAGTGGGAGAACTTGCACAATTGGTGGCTGACTAAATACTTTTTTCCCCCACTGTAAGTCCCTGTCAAAATAAAGATTAAATGAAATAAAATGACATTCTCTCTACTGTCCAGCAAGCTCTCCATAATGCCTGCCCATCTCTGAAGTAAGCAGAGGACTGGCTAGGATGTTGCCTCTCTATACCATAGAACTAACAGTGCACAACATTTCTCACAGAGCACATTTGCCACATCACAGTGGTTTGGCTCATTGCACCATCATCTACAGTACACAGCATCCTGGGCCTTCAGTGGGGTCATGACCTTCCCATTGGTTCATTAAGAGTTGTACTGTACTTTCTCTGCTTTTAAACTTTAAACTTTCCAGAGATGCCCCCTTGCACTTCTCACAGGGTGATGTAATAGGATAAATTAAATCTAGGTTAGGGTTATTCATAGTGCTGCTGCTGATTGGAAGCATGTAACCCATAACCCACCACAGTCAGAAATAACACTGGCACTAAGTGGCAGGTTACACAACCCTGGTATTGAAATGCTGAAAAATATAACCACAAAAGGCCTGAAGAGGCTAAAAAATATAATTTCATAGAAGGTGCAGTTCTTCGAATGTGCAAAAATAAGTTTAGTTAGGCTTTTCAAAATGAATACCAGTCTGACTATCTATTATTAAGACATACATAAAATGAATATCATTCATTTCTTCCAACAATGCAATCATTTCTTGTCAATATTGTCAATATTAGCATTATTGAGCAGAGAGGAAATTAATGATGAAAGCCAATGGAAAGTGATAGTGAATGGAGGGAGCGAGAGATGCAGATGAAAGAGTGTGGATGGAGAGAATAGAGGGAGGGACATAAAGAGGTAGAGGATCTGAGCAGAAGGAAGGATCCAGTCACCCAAGTCATAGACTGTTCTCTCTGCTACCGCACGGCAAGCGGTACCGGAGCGCCAAGTCTAGGTCCAAAAGGCTTCTCAACAGCTTCTACCCCCAAGCCATAAGACTCCTGAACAGCTAATCATGGCTACCCAGACTATTTACATTGAAATCCCCTCCATTTGTTTTTACGCTGCTGCTACCCGCTGTCTATTATCTATGTATAGTCACTTTACCCCTACCTACATGTACAAATTACCTTGACTAACCTGTACCCCTGCACATTGACTCGGTATCAGTACCCCCTTTATATAGCCTCGTTATTGTTGTTTTATTGTGTTACTTTTTATTGTATTTTTGACTTTAGTTTATTTGGTAAATATTTTCTTAACTCTTTCTTGAACTGCATTGTTGGTTAAATGCTTGTAAGTAAGCATTTCACGGTAAGGTCTACACCTGTTGTATATGGCGCATGTGACAAATAAAGTTGGATTTTTTATTTTAATTTAATTTAACCTTTATTTAACCAGGTAAGCCAGTTGAGAACACATTTTCATTTACAACTGCGACCTGGCCAAGATTGGTAGACAAATTAACAGCTGATTTCATATCAACTCTTCTGTAGTATAAAAACATTCTGCGACTTCACAGTAAATCAAGGAGAGTTGGAATAATAGTGTTAATCATTTTAGGGTTAAATTCACTTTACTGCAGTTATCTTAACCTTTCAACAGAGTGAAGGTTCCCTGGAGTTAGTGTTAATAACTGGAGTTCTTTGGGATGGAGTAATTTTATCTCCATTAAGAGTAACCAGAGTCAGAGAGTGAAATCGATGGAAAATCCATAGCCCCTTTACACTTTTTTGGAGTACACTGCACGAAGTGTGTTAAGTAAAAAAATAAAAAATCGGAGTTGATTGAACAGTGTTAATTTCCGCCGTATGAGGTATGAATAGTATGACCTGAGTATGTTGCTTTTTGTGCGACCCAACCAAATTCACATAAACATGTGAATAATACTGTATATCTCTCATTCTCAATAGACAGGTTTCCATTGACCCAGGTTTATTCGATAAAAGCAATGTCGCAAAAACAATCATTGCGACATCTGTAATGGAAATGGCAGATATAGGCGACATTTTCTAAAGATCGTCAACATTTTTATCAAACTTTCTTTATTGCGACACATGATGAGGGAAACAGTGTTTTTCTAATAAATAATTGTAAAGGTACGCGGGGCATGTAATGTCATCATGTTACTATAAAGCTCCACTCCACATCCATTATTTCTTACTATAAAACAATGTTTCCTCGAGCAGGATTGTCCTGACTTTCAAGAATGCCTGAATAGATTCACATTGCTTTTCTGGTTGGTTGGCATGTTTCACCATTCAATTATTTCAGATCTACAGGAGTGCAAGTTTCACCATGGCACAGATGTGGCGATACGTTGGCAGTGGTGGCTGGAGCTATAGGAGGACGGGCTCATTGTAATGGCTGGAATGGAATTAATGGACCAGAGTCAAACGTGGTGTCCATATGTGTGATGTGTTTGATACCATTCCAATAATTCCATTCCAGCCATTACAATGAGCCTATCCTCCTATAGCTCCTCCCACCAGCCTCCTCTGGTTGGCACATGATAATTATTCGAATATGGAATATTTGCATTCCATCCATGCTGAAAGCAAGTCAGAGAAGTGGTAGATTCGTTCTATGTGCTCTGCTTCTTGTTCTTAAGTTTATTTCAATATCTGTGTTCTTGTACATTGATCGTTATTGATCTTATACTGTACATAGAGAAATAACATACACTACCGGTCAAATGTTTTAGAACACCTACTCATTCAATGGTTTTTCTTAATTTTTAAAATGTTCTACATTGTAGAATAATAGTGAAGACATCAAAACTATGAAATAACACATATGGATCATGTAGTACCCAAAAAGTGTTATTAAGGATCGGACCCCTTTTTTCAATTTTCGCCTAAAATGACATACCCAAATCTAACTGCCTGTAGCTCAGGACCTGAAGCAAGGATATGCATATTCTTGATACCGTTTGAAAGGAAACACTTTGAAGTTTGTGGAAATGTGAAATTAATGTAGGAGAATATGACACATTAGATCTGGTAAAAGATAATACAAATAAAAAAACATGCGTTTTCTATTATTTTTTTTGTTCCATCATCTTTGAAATGCAAGAGAAAGGCCACAATATAATATTGCAGTTTAGTCTCAATTTAGATTTGGGCCACTAGATGGAAGCAGTGTGCAAAGTTTCAGATTGATCCAGTGAAGCATTGCAATACTGGACTATTGCATATCTGCCCAAATGTGCCGAATTGGTCAATTGATACATTTTCAAGTACATAACTATAGAGAACATACAGCAATTATATGGTAATACAAAATGTAAGTTTACACACTCCCAGGAATGTCATACATGATGGATCATTAGCTTATATACTAACTCTCACACATCTAGATGGCCGGGCGGGGTGGGTGTGGAGCCAGAGACAGCAGGGGTTCAAACTGTAGAACCCAATTCCTACATTTGAATATAAAAATGGATTTTATCAAACAAAACTATGCTAAATTTGATCTCTGGGACCCTTAGGATGACAAATGAGAGCAAGATTATTGAATGTAAGTACATTAATTACCTTCAAAGGTGAATGTAGCAAACCAGTTGCCGTGATTATTTTGTTGTTGTTGTGCACTCTTCGCAAACAATAGCATGGTCTTTTTTCACTGTAATAGCTACTGTAAATTGGACAGCACAGTTAGATTAACAATAATTTAAGCTTTCTGCCCATATAAGACATGTCTATGTCCTAGAAAGTTTGCTGTTACTTACAACATTCATGCTAATCACATTAGTGCACGTTAGCTAAAAAAAAAAGATATTTGCGACCAAAATGGTTTAAATGGTATTCAATTATAAAGGCTTCATAAAGCCTTCATAATGCCCTCATAATCACTAAACACGTGTTAAAATGCATCTATAACAATACTTTTTACATTTTAGTCATTTAGCAGACGCTCTTAATAATAATAATAATATGCCATTTAGCAGACGCTTTTATCCAAAGCGACTTACAGTCATGTGCGCATATATGTTTACGTATGGGTGGTCCCGGGGATCGAACCCACTACCCTGGCGTTACAAGCGCCATGCTCTACCAACTGAGCTACAGGGAACAACAATATGTCATGCTTTATAAATGGTTCATAAATGTGTCATAACTGTGTGACATAATCACCCATGTCAAATGTGACGTAACCCACTATGTCCAATATGATACAGATAAAAGGTGACGTGCTGAAGGATGGCATACAATCTAAAGTGATATCATGTTAGTCACATACACCTAATCTCATTCCCAGACACTTCCGCCCAAATGCGCAGAAGGTCTGTTGGACCAACGTATCAAACTTGGCATTCATTATTTAAGATAAGGTTTAAAATCAAATTTCAAGAACATAAATTGTGTAAATGGTTTAGGGGTTTAATTATGACTCCTTGACTGTGTTGACGATGACAAATACTTTACTCAGTAAGGTCACTACTATAGAATTCTATGGTCACTCCCTCTTATGCCAACTTTGAATGGTTGATATCCCAGGCTTATATGTGCTGGGGACAACATTACACCAAGAAACACTTACGTAGATGAAAGCCCCCAACCTAAAGAAAAGTGTCTTTCTTCTGGAACCAAGTTACATGTTCCTCAGTACACAACAAAAACGAGCTATACCACGCGGTGCTGGGCCCAGTCCGGTGTTTGACATATTCACCCACTCACCCAATGAAAGATCAGCCACAAAATGTTGGCACCATTGTAACAGGTTGTAATCAAGCCCTGGTCTCCAGCATGAGAACATAATAGGAATACCTGGTGCGGTAGTCTCAGGTTGGACTACTCCAAATCATCTTGATTCTGACACACACACACACACACACACACACACACACACACACACACACACACACACACACACACACACACACACACACACACACACACACACACACACACACACACACACACACACACACACACACACACACACACACACACACACACACACACACACACACACACACAAATGCATGCTTTGCAGGTCCATCAACCCATTTCAGTCCCTCTCACACCCTACAGTAACCTGTGGATCATGAGAGAACCTTCATAAATCAGCAGAACGTTAAAATGCTATTTCTTGACACTTCATGTAGTGTCATGTAATACTTAGTTTGAAGTGAGGCACCTTTGGTCATTCATAACACATACATAAATGCCTTAAGCTGTAGACCACACTATTTACCAAGAGAGTTTTCATCTATATTTTTCATAGCTGTCTATTTACCACCACAAACCAATGCTGGCATTAAGATTGCACTGAATGAGCTGTATAAGGCCATAAATCAACAGGAAAACGCTCATCCAGATGCAGCGCTCCTAGTGGCCGGGGACATTAATGCAGGGAAACTTAAATCCGTTCTACCTAATTTCTACCAGCATGTTAAATATGCAATCAGAGGAAAAAAAACTCTAGACCACCTTTACTCCACACACAGAGACGCATACAAAGCTCTCCCTCGCCCTCCATTTGGCAAATCTGACCATAACTCTATCCTCCTGATTCCTGCTTATAAGCAAAAACTAAGCAGGAAGCACCAGTGACTCGGTTAATAAAAAAGTGGTCAGATGACACAGATGCTAAGCTACAGGACTGTTTTGCTAGCACAGACTGGAACATGTTCCGGGATTCTTCAGATAGCATTGAGGAGTACACCACATCAGTCACTGGTTTCATCAATAAGTGCATCGATGATGTCGTCCCCACAGTGACCGTACGTACATACCCCAACCAGAAGCCATGGATTACAGGAAACATCCGCACTGAGCTAAAGGGTAGAGCTGCCGGTTTCAAGGAGCGGGACTCTAACCCGGACGCTTATAAGAAATCCCGCTATGCCCTCCGACGAACCATCAAACAGGCAAAGAGTCAATACAGGACTAAGATTGAATCGTACTACACTGGCTCTGACGCTTGTCGGATGTGGCAGGGCTTGAAAACTATTACAGACTACAAAGGGAAGCACAGCCGCGAGCTGCCCAGTGACACAATACTTCCAGACGAGCTAAACCACTTCTATGCTCGCTTCGAGGCAAGCAACACTGAAGCATGCATGAGAGCACCAGCTGTTCCAGATGACTATGTGATCACGCTCTCCGTAGCCGATGTGAGCAAGACTTTTAAGCAGGTCAACATTCACAAGGCCGCAGGGCCAGACGGATTACGAGGACGTGTACTCTGAGCATGTGCTGACCAACTGGCAAGTGTCTTCACTGACATTTTCAACATGTCCCTGACTGAGTCTGTAATACCAACATGTTTCAAGCAGTCCACCATAGTCCCCATGCCCAAGGACTCTAAGATAACCTGGCTAAATGACTACCGACCCGTAGAACTGACGTCTGTAGCCATGAAGTGCTTTGAAAGGCTGGTCATGGCTCACATCAACAGCATTATCCCAGAAACCCTAGACCCACTCCAATTTGCATACCGCCCCAACAGATCCACAGATGATGCAATCTCTATTGCACTCCACACTGCCCTTTCCCACCTGGACACCTACGTGAGAATGCTATTCATTGACTACAGCTCTGCATTCAACACCATAGTGCCCTCAAAGCTCATCACTAAGCTAAGGATCCTGGGACTAAACACCTCCCTCTTTAACTGGATCCTGGACTTCCTGACAGGCCGCCCCCAAGTGGTAAGGCTAGGTATCAACACATCTGCCACACTGATCCTCAACACGGGGGCCCCTCAGGGATGTGTGCTCAGTCCCCTCCTGTACTCCCTGTTCACCCATGACTGCATGGCTAGGCACGACTCCAACACCATCATTAAGTTTGCCGACGACACAAAAGTGGTAGGCCTGATCACCGACAACGATGAGACAGCCTATAGGGAGGAGGTCAGAGACCTGGCCGTTGTGTGCCAGGACAACAACCTCTCCCTCAATGTGACCAAGACAAAGGAGATGATTGTGGACTACAGGGAAAAAAAGAGGACTGAGCACGCCCCCATTCTCATCGACGGGGCTGTAGTGGAACAGGTTGAGAGCTTCAAGTTCCTTGGTGTCCACATCACCAACGAACTATCATGGTCCAAACACACCAAGACAGTCGTGAAGAGGGCACGACAAAGCCTATTCCCCCTCAGGAGACTGAAAAGATTTGGCATGGGTCCTCAGATCCTCAAAAAATTCTACAGCTGCACCATCGAGAGCATCCTGACTGGTTGCATCACCGCCTGGTATGGCAACTGCTTGGCCTCCGACCGCAAGGCACTACAGAGGGTAGTGCATACGGCCCAGTATATCACTGGGGCCAAGCTTCCTGCCATCCAGGACCTCTATACCAGGCGGTGTCAGAGGAAAGCCCTCAAAATTGTCAAAGACTCCAGCCACCCTAGTCATAGACTGTTCTCTCTGCTACCGCACGGCAAGCGGTACCGGAGTGCCAAGTCTAGGTCCAAAAGACTTCTCAACAGCTTCTACCCCCAAGCCATAAGACTCCTGAACAGCTAATCATGGCTACCCGGACTATTTGCACTGCCCCCCCACCCCATCCTTTTACGCTGCTGCTACTCTGTTAATTATTTATGCATAGTCACTTTAACTCTGCCCACATGTACATATTACTTCAACTACCTCAACTAGCCGGTGCCCCCGCACATTGACTCTGCACCGGTACCCCCCTGTATATATAGCCTCCCTACTGTTATTTTATTTTACTTCTGCTCTTTTTTCTCAACACTTTTTTTGTTGTTGTTTTATTTTAACTTTTTTGTTAAAAATAAATGCACTGTTGGTTAAGGGCTGTAAGTAAGCATTTCACTGGAATGTCTGCACCTGTTGTATTCGGCGCATGTGGCCAATAACATTTTATTTGATTTTATTTGATTTTATAGCATATGATTATAAAGTCAGACCCATTTGGTCATTCATAACACATACAGACATGTCTTGTACACTGCATGACCAAAAGTATGTGGACACCTCCTCACTAAACATCTCATTCCAAAATCAAGGGCATTAATATGGAGTTGGTCCCTTTGCTGTGATAACAGCTTCCACTCTTCTGGGAAGGCTCTTCTGGGAAGGCTCCTGGCATCCGCCAAACCCAGATTTGTTCGTTGGACTGCGAGATTGTGAAGCGTGATTCATCACTCCAGAGAATGCGTTTACACTACTCCAGAGTCCAATAGCGGCAAGCTTTACTCCACTCCAGCCGACGCTTGGCATTGCGCGTGGGAATCTGCTCGGCCATGGAAACACATTTCATGAAGCTCCCAATGAACAGTTATTGTGCTGACTTTGCTTCCAGAGGCAGTTTGGAACTCGGTAGTGACTGTTGCAACCAAAGACAGACGATTATTACGCTTTACGCGCTTTCAGCACTCGGCGGTCCCGTTCTGTGACCTTGTGTGGCCTACCACTTCGCGGCTGAGCTGTTGTTGCTCCTAGACGTTTCCACATCACAATAACATCACTTACAGTTGACTGGGGCAGCTCTAGCAGGGCAGAAATGTGACGAACTGACTTGCAGGAAAAGTGGTATCCTATGACGGTGCCACGTTGAAAGATACTGAGCTCTTCAACATGGGCCATTCTACTGCCAATGTTTGTCTATGGAGATTGCAAGGCGGTGTGCTCGATTTTATACACCTGTCAGCAACAGGTGTGGCTGAAATAGCCAAATCCATTAATTTGAAGGGGTGTCCACATACTTAGTGTATATAATGCAACCTGTCCTTTAAGATACTGAATGTTGGTGTTTCCTTTATTTTGGTAGTTACCGGTAACTCTCAATAGTAAGTTGAGTCCCTGACTGAGTTCGTTAATTCCAGGAATTGTGTACAGCTCTTTGCTTCATGGGGCCGTGCATTATCATGCTGAAACATGAGGTGATGGCGGCGGATGAATGGCACAAAAATGGGCCTCAGGATCTCGTCACGGTATCTCTGTGCATTCAAATTGCCATCGATAAAATACATTGCAGGCAGCTTATGGTAGAGAAATAAACATTCAGTTCTCTGGTAACAGCTCTGCTGGACATTCCTGCAGTCAGCATGCCAATTGCACACTCCCTCAAATCTTGAGGCATTGTGTTGTGTGACAAAACTGCACATTCTAGAGTGGCCTTTTATTCTCCCCATTAGACGCTGCACATGTGTAATGATCATGCTGTTTAATCAACTTCTTGATATGCCACACCTGTCAGGTGGATGGATTATCTTGGCGAAGAAGGAATGCTCACTAACAGGGATGTAAACACATTTTAGAGAAATACGCTTTTTGTGCGTATGGAAAATTTCTAGGATCTTTTATTTCAGCTCATGAACCATGGGAACAACACTTTGCATGTTGCGTTCCATTTTTTTTCTCCAGTGTAATAATAATTTGTTACCTTCACATCTTTGAACTGTTGCAGAGCTACAAGAAATGTGAGGGGAACGTACAGAAAAATGTGAGGGAAATGTAGAGAGACATTTAGAGGGAAATGAAGAGGGAAATGAAGAGGGAAATGTAGAGAGAAAGTGAAAACAGGGAGAGAGGCGCAGAGAAATGGTTCATGAAAGAGAGAGCTGAAGAAAGAAGGAGATGGAGTTAATGGAAAGATGAGTATGAGAGAAGTGAGAAAGGAATGTGGGATCTACAGTGGCTTGCGAAAGTATTCACCCCCCTTGGCATTTTTCCTATGTTGTTGCCTTACAACCTGGAAATAAAATTGATTTTTGGAGGGTTTGTATCATTTGATTTACACAACATGCCTACCACTTTGAAGATGCAAAATATGTTTTATTGCGAAATAAACAAGAAATAACTTGAGCGTGCATAACTATTCATCCCCCCAGAGTCAATACTTTGTAGAGCCACCTTTTGCAGCAATTACAGCTGCAAGTCTATTGGGGTATGTCTCTATAAGCTTGGCACATCTAGCCACTGGGATTATTGCCAATTCTTCAAGGCAAAACTGCTCCAGCTCCTTCAAGTTGGATGGGTTCCGCTGGTGTACAGCAATCTTTAAGTCATACCACAGATTCTCAATTGGATTGAGGTCTGGGCTTTGACTAGGCCATTCCAAGACATTTAAATGTTTCCCCTTAAACCACTCAAGTGTTGCTTTAGCAGTATGCTTAGGGTCATTGTCCTGCTGGAAGGTGAACCTCCGTCCCAGTCTCAAATCTCTGGAAGACTGAAACAGGTTTCCCTCAAGAATTTCCCTGTATTTAGCGCCATCCATCATTCCTCCAATTCTGACAAGTTTCCAAGTCCCTGCCGATGAAAAACATCCCCACAGTATGATGCTGCCACCACCATGCTTCACTGTGGGGATGGTGTTCTCGGGGTGAAGAGAGGTGTCGGGTTTGCGCCAGACATAGCGTTTTCCTTGATGGCCAAAAAGCTCAATTTTAGTCTCATCTAACCAGAGTACCTTCTTCCATATGTTTGGGGAGTCTCCCACATGCCTTTTGGCGAACACATTTACATTTACATCATTTAGCAGACGCTCTTATCCAGAGAGACTTACAAATTGGTGCATTCATCTTATGATAGCCAGTGGGACAACCACTTTTTTTCTTTTATGGGAGGGGGCGGTGTGTAGAAGGATTACTTTATACTATTCCAGGTATTCCTTAAAGAGGTGGGGTTTCAAGTGTCTCCGGAAGGTGGTCAGTGACTCCACTGTCCTGGCGTCGTGGGGGAGCTTGTTCCACCATTGGGGTGCCAGAGCAACAAATAGCTTTGACTGGGCTGAGTGGGAATTGTGCTTCCGTAGAGGTAGGGGAGCTAGCAGGCCAGAGGTGGATGAACGTAGTGCCCTCGTTTGGGTGTAAAGTCTGATCAGAGCCTGAAGGTAAGGAGGTGCCGTTCCCCTCACAGCTCCGTAGGCAAGCACCATGGTCTTGTAGTAGATGCGAGCCTCAACTGGAAGCCAGTTTAGTGGGAGGAGGAGCGGGGTGACATGAGAGAACTTGGGAAGGTCGAACACCAGACAGGCTGCAGTGTTTTGGATAAGTTGTAGGGGTTTAATGGCACAGGCAGGGAGCCCAGCCAACAGCGAGTTGCAGTAATCCAGACGGGAGATGACAAGTGCCTGTATTAGGACCTGTGTCGTTTTCTGTGTAAGGTAGGGTCGAGGGTGTAGAGCATGAACCTGCAGGATCGGGTCACCGCTTTGATGTTAGCGGAGAACGACAGGGTGTTGTCCAGGGTCACGCCAAGGTTCTTTGCACTCTGGGAGGAGGACACAATGGAGTTGTCAACCGTGATTGCGAGATTATGGAGCGGGCAGTCCTACCCCGGGAGGAAGAGCAGCTCCATCTTGCCGAGGTTCAGCTTGAGGTGGTGATCCGACATCCACACTGATATGCCAGACATGCAGAGATGCGATTCGCCACCTGGTTATCAGAAGGGGGAAAGGAGAAAATGAATTGTGTGTCATTTGCGTAGCAATGATAGGAGAGACCATGTGAGGATATGACAGAGTCAAGTCACTTGGTGTATAGAGAGAATAGGAGAGGGCCTAGAACTGAGCCCTGGGTGACACCAGTGGTGAGAGCATGTTGTGCGGAGACAGATTCTCGCCACGCCACCTGGTAGGAGCAACCTGTCAGGTAGGACGCAATCCAAGAGTGAGCAGCGCCAGAGATGCCCAACTCGGAGAGTGTGGAGAGGAGGATCTGATCGTTCACAGTACCAAAGGCAGCGGATAGGTCTAGAAGGATAAGAGCAGAGGAGAGAGAGTTAGCTTTAGCAGTGCGGAGAGCCTCCGGGACACAGAGAAGAGCAGTCTCAGTTGAATGACCAGTCTTGAAACCTGACTGGTTTGGATCAAAAGGTCATTCAGGAGAGTTGGCTAGAGACGGCACGCTCAAGAGTTTTGGAGAGAAAAGAAAGAAGGGATACTGGTCTGTAGTTGTTGACATCGGAGGGATCGAGTGTAGGTTTTTTGAGGAGGGGTGCAACTCTCACTGTCTTGAAGACGGAAGGGACATGGCCAGCGGTCAAGGATGAGTTGATGAGCGAGGTGAGGTAAGGGAGAAGGTCTCCGGAAATGGTCTGGAGAAGAGAGGAGGGGATAGGGTCAAGCGGGCAGGTTGTTGGGCGGCCAGCCGTCACAAGTTGCAAGATTTCATCTGGAGAGAGAGGGGAGAAACAAGTCAAAGCATAGGTTAGGGCAGTGTGAGCAGGACCAGCGGTGTCATTTGACTTAATAAATGAGGATCTAGTTTTCCTCCATTTCCGCTCAGCTGCCCGGAGCCCTCTTCTGTGAGCTCGCAATGAGTCGTCAAGCCACGGAGCAGAAGGGGAGGACCGAGCCAGCCGGGATGATAGGGGACAGTGAGAGTCAAAAGATGCAGAAAGGGAGGAGAGGAGGGTTGAGGAGGCAGAATCAGGAGATCGGAGGGAGAAGGATTTAGCAGAGGGAAGAGTTGATAGGATGGAAGAGGAGAGAGTAGCGGGAGAGAGAGAGCGAAGGTTGCGACGGCACATTACCATCTGAGTAGGGGCAGAGTGAGTAGTGTTGGAGGAGAGCGAGAGAGAAAAGGATACAAAGTAGTGGTCGGAGACTTGGAGGGGAGTTGCAGTGAGATTAGTAGAAGAACAGCATCTAGTAAAGATGAGGTCAAGCGTATTGCCTGCCTTGTGAGTAGGGGGGGACGATAAGAGGGTGAGGTCAAAAGAGGAAAGGAGTGGAAAGAAGGAGGCAGAGAGAAATGAGTCAAAGGCAGACGTAGGGAGGTTAAAGTCACCCAGAACTGTAAGGGGTGAGCCATCCTCAGGAAAGGAACTTATCAAGGCGTCAAGCTCATTGATGAACTCTCCAAGGGAACCTGGAAGGCGATAAATGACAAGGATGTTAAGCTTGAATGGGCTAGTGACTGTGACAGCATGGAATTCAAATGAGGAGATAGACAGATGGGTCAGGGGGAAAAGAGAGAATGTCCACTTGTGAGAGATGAGGATTCCTGTGCCACCGCCGCGCTGACCAGATGCTCTCGGGGTATGCGAGAACACATGGTTAGATGAGGAAAGAGCAGTAGGAGTAGCAGTGTTTTCTGTGGTAATCCATGTTTCCTTCAGCGCCAAGAAGTCGAGGGACTGGTGGGTAGCATAGGCTGAGATGAACTCTGCCTTGTTGGCCACAGAACGGCAGTTCCAGAGGCTGCCAGAGACCTGGAACTCCACGTGGGTCGTGCGCGCAGGGACCACCAGATTAGAGTGGCAACAGCCACGTGGTGTGAAGCGTTTGTATGGCCTGTACAGAGAGGAGAGAACAGGGATAGACAGACACATAGTTGACAGGCTACAAAAAAAGGCTACAATAATGCAAAGGAGATCGGAATGAAAGAAAACCAAACGTGTTTGCTTATTTTTTTCTTTAAGCAATGGCTTTTTTCTGGCCACTCTTCCGTAATGCCCAGCTCTGTGGAGTGTACAGCTTAAAGTGGTCCTATGGACAGATACTCCAATCTCCGCTGTGGAGCTTTGCAGCTCCTTCAGGGTTATCTTTGGTCTCTTTGTTGCCTCTCTGATTAATGCCCTCCTTGCCTGGTCCGTGACTTTTGATGGGCGGCCCTCTCTTGGCAGGTTTGTTGTGGTGCCATATTCTTTCAATTTTTCAATAATGGATTTAATTCCAATCAAATCAAATCAAATCAAATTGTATTGGTCACATGCGCCGAATACAACAGGTGCAGACATTACAGTGAAATGCTTACTTACAGCCCTTAACCAACAGTGCATTTATTTTTAACAAAAAAAGTAAAATAAAACAACAACAAAAAAAAGTGTTGAGAAAAAAAGAGCAGAAGTAAAATAAAGTAACAGTAGGGAGGCTATATATACAGGGGGGTACCGTTGCAGAGTCAATGTGCGGGGGCACCGGCTAGTTGAGGTAGTTGAGGTAATATGTACATGTGGGTAGAGTTAAAGTGACTATACATAAATAATTAACAGAGTAGCAGCAGCGTAAAAATGATGGGGTGGGGGGGCAGTGCAAATAGTCCGGGTAGCCTTGATTAGCTGTTCAGGAGTCTTATGGCTTGGGGGTAGAAGCTGTTGAGAAGTCTTTTGGACCTAGACTTGGCACTCCGGTACCGCTTGCCGTGCGGTAGCAGAGAGAACAGTCTATGACTAGGGTGGCTGGAGTCTTTGACAATTTTGAGGACCTTCCTCTGACACCGCCTGGTATAGAGGTCCTGGATGGCAGGAAGCTTGGCCCCAGTGATGTACTGGGCCGTACGCACTACCCTCTGTAGTGCCTTGCGGTCGGAGGCCAAGCAGTTGCCATACCAGGCGGTGATGCAACCAGTCAGGATGCTCTCGATGGTGCAGCTGTAGAATTTTTTTGAGGATCTGAGGACCCATGCCAAATCTTTTTCAGTCTCCTGAGGGGGAATAGGCTTTGTCGTGCCCTCTTCACAACTGTCTTGGTGTGTTTGGACCATGATAGTTCGTTGGTGATGTGGACACCAAGGAACTTGAAGCTCTCAACCTGTTCCACTACAGCCCCGTCGATGAGAATGGGGGCGTGATCAGTCCTCTTTTTTTTCCTGTAGTCCATAATCATCTCCTTTGTCTTGGTCACGTTGAGGGAGAGGTTGTGTGGGATGTTGAGGGAGAGGTTGTGTCACGTTGAGGTTGTGTCAGGTTGTGTCACGTTGAGGGAGAGGTTGTGTGGGATGTTCAAAGTTTCAGATATGTTTTTATAACACAACCCTGATTTGTACTTCTCCACAACTTTGTCCCTGACCTGTTTGGAGAGCTCTTTGGTCTTCATGGTGCCGCTTGCTTGATGGTGACCTTTGCTTAGTGGTGTTGCAGACTCTGGGGCCTTTCAGAACAGGTTTATATATACTGAGATCATGTGACAGATCATGTGACACTTAGATTGCACACAGGTGTACTTTATTCAACTAATTATGTGACTTCTGAAGATAATTCTTTGCACCAGATCTTATTTAGGGTCTTCATAGCAAAGGGGGTGAATACATATGCACGCACCACTTTTCCGTTATTTATTTTTTTAGAATTTTTTTCATTTCACTTCACCAATTTTGACTATTTTGTGTCTGTCCATTAAATGAAATCCAAATAAAAAGCAATTTAAATTACAGGTTGTAATACAACCTGTAATCTCTCTCTCTCTCTCTCTCTCTCTCTCTCTCTCTCTCTCTCTCTCTCTCTCTCTCTCTCTCTCTCTCTCTCTCTCTCTCTGCTGTCCTCTGGTGCATGCGTCCTGCCTGCTGATGTATTGTACAAATTCACAAATCACTCCGGGAAGGAGGATCGTCTCTTTCTCTCTCTCCTCTCCTCCTTCCATCCATCCCTTACGCTCTCTCTCCCGTCAGTCAGAGGGTTCTGCTGGTGTCATCCCAGAAGCATCAGCTTCATGCTCTAGGGGTCCATGTGAGTGACGGATGTGATTGTGCTGGTGTCAGTTCCTCTTCTAACCACCACCCCTCAACCCCTCCACTCCTCAACCCCTCAACCCCTCCACTCCTCCACCCCTCAACCCCTCAACCCCTCCACCTCTCTACCCCTGACAGGGAACACAGGTTAAGGGAAATGCAAGTGAGGGAGTCCTACCCCCAGATGGATCACACTCATCACACTTTAAATTAAATTATGGACAGAAAGACAAATTAAACTCCATCGAATCAGATGGCTTATTCATCACGAATCCATTTGATGTTGCCAATTATTTTAATGATTACTTCATTGGCAAAGTGGGCAAACTTAGGCAGGAATTGCCAACAACGAACAGTGAGCCATTGTATTCATGCATAAAAAAATAAAGTGTACGTTTTAATTTTGTAAAGTATGAAAATGTATTTACTCACTAACTGTAAGTCGCTCTGGATAAGATCTGCTAAATGACTAAAATGTAAAATGTAAAGTTGTTAGTGTGGGAGAGGTGGAAAAATGACAAACCTCCTGGCGTTGACAACTTAGATGGAAAGCTACTGAGGATTGCATCTCACTCTTTACCCACTCCTATCTGTCATATTTTAAATCTGAGCCTAGAGAAAAGTCTTAACAAAGAGGTGTAGTCAGTTCTGGAATAGGTGGCCAGTAATAACCTGGTCCTGAACATCTCTAAAACTAAGAGCAATGTATTTGGTACAAATCATTCCCTAAATTCTAGACCTCAGCTGAATCTGGTGGTGAATGGTGTTGAGGACACTAAATTACTTGGTGTTAGCTTAGATTGTAAACTGTCATGGTCAAAACATGTAGTTTCAATGGTGGTAAAGCTGGGGAGAGGTCTGTATGTAATAAAGAGATGCTCTGATTTTTCACACCACACTCCACAAAGCAAGTCATGCAGGCTCTAGTTTGATCTTATCTTGATTATTGTCCAGTCATGTGGTCAAGTGCTGCAAAGAAATACCTAGTTAAGCTGCAGCTTGTCCAGAATAGAGCGGCATGTCTTGCTCTTCATTGCAATCAAAGGGCTAATATCAGTAGATTGCATCACTCCTTGTTTTTATAATAAACATTAATGTGTTGGAAACTCCAAATTGGTTGCCTAGTCAACTTACACACAGCAATGACACACACACTTACCCCACCAGACATGCCACAAGGTGTCTTTTCACAGTCCCCAGGACCAGAACAAATTCAAGGAAACGTATAGTATTATACAGAGCAATAAGCGCATGGAACACTCTTCCATCTTATATAGCGCAAGTGAAGAGCAAACCTGGTTTGAAAAAACAAATAAAGCAACACCTCACGGCACAACGCCTCTCCCCCGTGTGACCTACTTGTTTTGTGTATGTACTGACATGTATGTGTAACTGATACATGCACTCACCAACATACACTACATGTTAATGTTTTTAAATGTGTGTAAATTGTAAACTATTTTGTCTATAATGTATTTTTCGTTATGTGTCGGACCCAAGTAAGACTAGCTGTCTCCATTGGTGTCGGCTAATGGAGATCCAAATAAATCAAATAAAATCATTCAAATCTAGCTGTCTCTCAGAGAGACAAGTCAGGGAACCCAATGATCCTGACCAGAATGACAAAACAGACATGCACTAAATATCCTAGAACTGCATAGTGCTCTAACAGACTAACACTAAACATCCTAGAACAGAATAGTGCTCTAACAGCCTAACACTAAACATCCTAGAACTGGATAGTGCTCTAACAGACTAACACTAAATATCCTAGAAATGCAAAGTGCTCTAACAGACTAGCACTAAAAATCCTAGAACTGGATAGTGCTCTAACAGACTAGCACTAAACATCCTAGAACTGGATAGTGCTCTAACAGACTAACACTAAACATCCTAGAACTGGATAGTGCTCTAACAGACTAGCACTAAACATCCTAGAACTGGATAGTGCTCTAACAGACTAACACTAAACATCATAGAATTGGATAGGGCTAAAACAAACACTAAATATCCTATAACTGAATAGTGCTTTAATAGACTAGCACTAAACATCCTAGAACTGGATAGTGCTCTAACAGACAAACAATAAACATCCTAGAACTGGATAGTGCTCGAACAGACTACAACTAAACATTCTAGAACTGGATAGTGCTCTAACAGACAAACAATAAACATCCTAGAACTGGATAGTGCTCGAACAGACTACAACTAAACATTCTAGAACTGGATAGTGCTCTAACAGACTAGCACTAAACATCATAAAACAAAATAGTGCTCTAACAGACTAGCACTAAACATCCTAAAACATAATAGTGCTCTAACAGACTAGCACTAAACATCCTAGAACTGGATAGTGCTCTAACAGACAAACAATAAACATCCTAGAACTGGATAGTGCTCGAACAGACTACAACTAAACATCCTAGAACTGGATAGTGCTCTAACCAACTAACACTAAATATCTTAGAACTGGATAGTGCTCTAACAGACTAGCACTAAACATCCTAAAACATAATAGTGCTCTAACAGACTAGCACTAAACATCCTAGAACTGGGTATTGCTCTAACAGACTAGCACTAAACATCCTAGAACTGTGCAGCGCTCTAACAGACTAGCACTAAACATCCTAAAACAAAATAGTGCTCTAACAGACTAGCACTAAACATCCTAGAACTGTCTAGCGCTCTAACAGACTAGCACTAAACATCCTAAAACAAGATAGTGCTCTAACAGACTAGCACTAAACATCCTAGAACTGGGTAGCGCTTTAACAGACTAGCACTGAACATCCTAGAACAGAAAATTGCTCTAACAGACTAACTATAAACATCCTAGAACTGGATAGGGCTCTAACAGACTAACACTAAACATCCTAGAACTGGATAGTGCTCTAACAGACTACAACTAAACATTCTAGAACTGGATAGTGCTCTAACAGACTATCACTAAACATCCTAGAATGGGAGAGTGCTCTAACAGATTAACACTAAACATCCTAGAACTGGATAGTGCTCTAACAGACTAGCACTAAACATCCTAAAACTGGATAGTTCTCTAACAAACTAGCACTGAACATCCTAGAACTGAATAGTGCTCTAACAGACTAACTATAAACATCCTAGAAATGGAGAGTGCTCTAACAGACTAGCACTAAACATCATAAAACAAAATAGTGCTCTAACAGACTAGCACTAAACATCCTAAAACAAAATAGTGCTCTAACAGACTAGCACTAAACATCCTAGAACTGGGTATTGCTCTAACAGACTAGCACTAAACATCCTAGAACTATGTAGCGCTCTAACAGACTAGCACTAAACATCCTAAAACAAAATAGTGCAACATCCTAGAACTGGAGAGTGCTCTAACAGACTAACACTAAACATCCTAGAACTGGATAGTGCTCTAATAGACTAACACTAAACATCCTAGAACTGCGTAGCGCTCTAACAGACTAGCACTAAACATCCTAAAACTGGATAGTGCTCTAACAGACTAACACTAACCATCCTAGAACTGCGTAGTGCTCTAACAGACTAGCACTGAACATCCTAGAACTGAATAGTGCTCTAACAGACTAACTATAAACATCCTAGAACTGGATAGGGCTCTAACAGACTAACACTAAACATTCTAGAACTGGAAAGTGCTCTAACAGACTAACACTAAACATCCTAGAACTGGACAGTGCTCTAACAGACTAACACTAAACATCCTATAATTGGATAGGGCTAAAACAAACACTAAATATCCTATAACTGAATAGTGCTTTAATAGACTAGCACTAAACATCCTAGAACTGGATAGTGCTCTAACAGACAAACAATAAACATCCTAGAACTGGATAGTGCTCGAACAGACTACAACTAAACATTCTAGAACTGGATAGTGCTCTAACAGACAAACAATAAACATCCTAGAACTGGATAGTGCTCGAACAGACTACAACTAAACATTCTAGAACTGGATAGTGCTCTAACAGACTAGCACTAAACATCATAAAACAAAATAGTGCTCTAACAGACTAGCACTAAACATCCTAAAACATAATAGTGCTCTAACAGACTAGCACTAAACATCCTAGAACTGGATAGTGCTCTAACAGACAAACAATAAACATCCTAGAACTGGATAGTGCTCGAACAGACTACAACTAAACATCCTAGAACTGGATAGTGCTCTAACCAACTAACACTAAATATCTTAGAACTGGATAGTGCTCTAACAGACTAGCACTAAACATCCTAAAACATAATAGTGCTCTAACAGACTAGCACTAAACATCCTAGAACTGGGTATTGCTCTAACAGACTAGCACTAAACATCCTAGAACTGTGCAGCGCTCTAACAGACTAGCACTAAACATCCTAAAACAAAATAGTGCTCTAACAGACTAGCACTAAACATCCTAGAACTGTCTAGCGCTCTAACAGACTAGCACTAAACATCCTAAAACAAAATAGTGCTCTAACAGACTAGCACTAAACATCCTAGAACTGGGTAGCGCTTTAACAGACTAGCACTGAACATCCTAGAACAGAAAATTGCTCTAACAGACTAACTATAAACATCCTAGAACTGGATAGGGCTCTAACAGACTAACACTAAACATCCTAGAACTGGATAGTGCTCTAACAGACTACAACTAAACATTCTAGAACTGGATAGTGCTCTAACAGACTATCACTAAACATCCTAGAACGGGAGAGTGCTCTAACAGATTAACACTAAACATCCTAGAACTGGATAGTGCTCTAACAGACTAGCACTAAACATCCTAAAACTGGATAGTTCTCTAACAAACTAGCACTGAACATCCTAGAACTGAATAGTGCTCTAACAGACTAACTATAAACATCCTAGAAATGGAGAGTGCTCTAACAGACTAGCACTAAACATCATAAAACAAAATAGTGCTCTAACAGACTAGCACTAAACATCCTAGAACTGGATAGTGCTCTAACCAACTAACACTAAATATCTTAGAACTTGATAGTGCTCTAACAGTCTAGCACTAAACATCCTAAAACAAAATAGTGCTCTAACAGACTAGCACTAAACATCCTAGAACTGGGTATTGCTCTAACAGACTAGCACTAAACATCCTAGAACTATGTAGCGCTCTAACAGACTAGCACTAAACATCCTAAAACAAAATAGTGCAACATCCTAGAACTGGAGAGTGCTCTAACAGACTAACACTAAACATCCTAGAACTGGATAGTGCTCTAATAGACTAACACTAAACATCCTAGAACTGCGTAGCGCTCTAATAGACTAGCACTAAACATCCTAAAACTGGATAGTGCTCTAACAGACTAACACTAACCATCCTAGAACTGCGTAGTGCTCTAACAGACTAGCACTGAACATCCTAGAACTGAATAGTGCTCTAACAGACTAACTATAAACATCCTAGAACTGGATAGGGCTCTAACAGACTAACACTAAACATTCTAGAACTGGAAAGTGCTCTAACAGACTAACACTAAACATCCTAGAACTGGACAGTGCTCTAACAGACTAACACTAAACATCCTATAATTGGATAGGGCTAAAACAAACACTAAATATCCTATAACTGAATAGTGCTTTAATAGACTAGCACTAAACATCCTAGAACTGGATAGTGCTCTAACCAACTAACACTAAATATCTTAGAACTGGATAGTGCTCTAACAGACTAGCACTAAACATCCTAAAACATAATAGTGCTCTAACAGACTAGCACTAAACATCCTAGAACTGGGTATTGCTCTAACAGACTAGCACTGAACATCCTAGAACTGTGCAGCGCTCTAACAGACTAGCACTAAACATCCTAAAACAAAATAGTGGTCTAACAGACTAACACTAAACATCCTAGAAATGGGTATTGCTCTAACAGACTAGCACTAAACATCCTAGAACTGTCTAGCGCTCTAACATACTAGCATTAAACATCCTAAAACAAAATAGTGCTCTAACAGACTAACTATAAACATCCTAGAACTGGATAGGGCTCTAACAGACTAACACTAAACATCCTAGAACTGGATAGTGCTCTAACACACTACAACTAAACATTCTAGAACTGGATAGTGCTCTAACAGACTATCACTAAACATCCTAGAATGGGAGAGTGCTCTAACAGACTAACACTAAACATCCTAGAACTGGATAGTGCTCTAACAGACTAACGCTGAACATCCTAGAACTGCGTAGTGCTCTAACAGACTAGCACTAAACATCCTAAAACTGGATAGTTCTCTAACAGACTAGCACTGAACATCCTAGAACTGAATAGTTCTCTAAAAGACTAACTATAAACATACTAGAACTGGAGAGTGCTCTAACAGACTAGCACTAAACATCATAAAACAAAATAGTGCTCTAACAGACTAGCACTAAAAATCCTAGAACTGGATAGTGCTCTAACCAACTAACACTAAATATCTTAGAACTGGATAGTGCTCTAACAGACTAGCACTAAACATCCTAAAACAAAATAGTGCTCTAACAGACTAGCACTAAACATCCTAGAACTGTGTATTGCTCTAACAGACTAGCACTAAACATCCTAGAACTGTGTAGCGCTCTAACAGACTAGCACTAAACATCCTAAAACAAAATAGTGCAACATCCTAGAACTGGAGAGTGCTCTAACAGACTAACACTAAACATCCTAGAACTGGATAGTGCTCTAATAGACTAACACTGAAAATCCTAGAACTGCGTAGCGCTCTAACAGAATAGCACTAAACATCCTAAATCTGGATAGTGCTCTAACAGACTAACACTAACCATCCTAGAACTGCGTAGTGCTCTAACAGACTAGCACTGATAATCCTAGAACTGAATAGTGCTCTAACAGACTAACTATAAACATCCTAGTACTGGATAGTGCTCTAACAGACTAACACCAAACATCATAGATCTGGATAGTGCTCTAACAGACTAGCACTAAACATCTTAGAAATGGATAGATATCTAACAGACTAGCATTTAACATCATAGAAATGGATAGTTATCTTACAGACTAGCACTAAACTTTCTAGAACTGTAGTGCTTTTTTCAGACTAGCCCTAAACATCGTATAACTGCAAAGTGCTCTAACAGACTAACAGTAAACATCCTAGAACTGGATAGTGCTCTAACAGACTAACACTAAACATCCTAGAACTGGATAGTGTTCTAACAGACTAACAATAAACATACTGGAACTGGATAGAGCTCTAACAAATGCTAAACATCCTAGAACTTGATAGTGCTCTAACAGACTAGCACTAAACATCATAGATCTGGATAGTGCTCTAACAGACTAGCACTGAACATCCTAGAACTGGATAGTGCTCTAACAGACTAACACTAAACATCCTAGAACTGGATAGTGCTCTAACAGACTAGCACTAAACATCCTAAAACAGGATAATGCTCTAACAGACTAACACTAAACATCCTAGAACTGCGTAGTGCTCTAACAGACTAGCACTGAACATCCTAGAACTGAATAGTGCTCTAAGAGACTAACTATAAACATCCTAGAACTGGATAGGGCTCTAACAGACTAACACTAAACATCCTAGAACTGGATAGTGCTCTAACAGACTACAACTAAACATTCTAGAACTGGATAGTCCTCTAACAGACTAACACTAAACATCCTAGAATTGGATAGTGCTCTAACAGATAAACACTAAACATCCTAGAACTGGATAGTGCTCTAACAGACTAGCAATAAACATCCAAGAACTTGAGAGTGCTCTAACAGACTTACAATAAACATACTGGAACTGGATAGAGCTCTAAAAAATGTTAAATATCCTAGAACTGGATAGTGCTCTAACAGACTAGCACTAAACATCATAGATCTGGATAGTGCTCTAACAGACTAGCACTGATCATCCTAGAACTGGATAGATGCTCTAACAGACTAACACTAAACATCCTAGAACTGGATTGTGCTCTAATAGACTAACTATAAACATCCTATAACTGGATAGGGCTCTAACAGAGTAGCACTAAACATCCTAGAACTGGATAGTGCTCTATCAGACTAACACTAAACATCCTAGAACAAGGATAGTGCTCTAACAGACTAGCACTAAACATCCTAGAACTGGATAGTGCTCTAACAGACTAACACCAAACATCATAGATCTGGATAGTGCTCTAACAGACTAGCACTAAACATCTTAGAAATGGATAGATATCTAACAGACTAGCATTTAACATCATATAAATGGATAGTTCTCTTACAGACTAGCACTAAACTTTCTAGAACTGTAGTGCTTTTTTCAGACTAGCCCTAAACATCTTATAACTGCAAAGTGCTCTAACAGACTAACAGTAAACATCCTAGAACTGGATAGAGCTCTAACAAATGCTAAACATCCTAGAACTGGATAGTGCTCTAACAGACTAGCACTAAACATCATAGATCTGGATAGTGCTCTAACAGACTAGCACTGAACATCCTAGAACTGGATAGTGCTCTAACAGACTAACACTAAACATCCTAGAACTGCGTAGTGCTCTAACAGACTAGCACTGAACATCCTAGAACTGAATAGTGCTCTAACAGGCTAACTATTAATATCCTAGAACTTTAAAGTGCACTAACAGACTAGCACTAAACATCATAGAAATGGATAGTTATCTAACAGACTAGCAATACAAATCCTAGAACTGGAGAGTGCTCTAACAAACACTAAACATCCTAGAACTGGATAGTGCTCTAACAGACTAACACTAAACATCCTAGAACTGGAAAGTGCTCTAACAGACTAGCACTAAACATCCTAGAAATTGATAGTTCTCTAAAAGACTAGCAATAAACATCCTAGAACTGCATAGTGCTCTAACAGACTAGCACTGAACAGCCTAGAACTGGATAGTGCTCTATCAGACAAATTCTAAACATCGTAGAACTGGATAGTGCTCTAACAGACTAAATATAAACGTCCTAGAACTGGATAGGGCTCTAACAGACTAGCACTAAACATCCTAGAACTGGATAGTGCTCTATCAACCTAACACTAAACATCCTAGAACAAGGTTAGTGCTCTAACAGACTAGCACTGAACATCCTAGAACTGGATAGTGCTCTAACAGACTAACTATTAACATCCTAGAACTGGATAGGGCTCTAACACTCTAGCACTAAACATCCTAGAACTGGATAGTGCTCTAACAGACTAACACTAAACATCCTAGAACTGGATAGTGCTCTAACAGACTAACACTAAACATCCTAGAACTGGATAGTGCTCTAACAGACTAACACTAAACATCCTAGAACTGGATAGTGCTCTTACAGACTAACACTAAACATCCTAGAACTGTGCAGCGCTCTAACAGACTAGCACTAAACATCCTAAAACAAAATAGTGCTCTAACAGACTAACACTAAACATCCTAGAACTGGGTATTGCTCTAACAGACTAGCACTAAACATCCTAGAACTGTCTAGCGCTCTAACATACTAACATTAAACATCCTAAAACAAAATAGTGCTCTAACAGACTAACTATAAACATCCTAGAACTGGATAGGGCTCTAACAGACTAACACTAAACATCCTAGAACTGGATAGTGCTCTAACACACTACAACTAAACATTCTAGAACTGGATAGTGCTCTAACAGACTATCACTAAACATCCTAGAACTGGATAGTGCTCTAACAGACTAACGCTGAACATCCTAGAACTGCGTAGTGCTCTAACAGACTAGCACTAAACATCCTAAAAACTGGATAGTTCTCTAACAGACTAGCACTGAACATCCTAGAACTGAATAGTTCTCTTACAGACTAACTATAAACATACTAGAACTGGAGAGTGCTCTAACAGACTAGCACTAAACATCATAAAACAAAATAGTGCTCTAACAGACTAGCACTAAACATCCTAGAACTGGATAGTGCTCTAACCAACTAACACTAAATATCTTAGAACTGGATAGTGCTCTAACAGACTAGCACTAAACATCCTAAAACAAAATAGTGCTCTAACAGACTAGCACTAAACATCCTAGAACTGGGTATTGCTCTAACAGACTAGCACTAAACATCCTAGAACTGTGTAGCGCTCTAACAGACTAGCACTAAACATCCTAAAACAAAATAGTGCAACATCCTAGAACTGGAGAGTGCTCTAACAGACTAACACTAAACATCCTAGAACTGGATAGTGCTCTAATAGACTAACACTAAACATCCTAGAACTGCGTAGCGCTCTATCAACCTAACACTAAACATCCTAGAACAAGGTTAGTGCTCTAAAAGACTAGCACTGAACATCCTAGAACTGGATAGTGCTCTAACAGACTAACTATAAACATCCTAGAACTGGATAGGGCTCTAACAGACTAACTATAAACATCCTAGAACTGGATAGGGCTCTAACAGACTAACACTAAACATTCTAGAACTGGAAAGTGCTCTAAGAGACTAGCACTAAACATCCTAAAACTGGATAGTGCTCTAACAGACTAACACTAAACATCCTAGAACTGGACAGTGCTCTAACAGACTAACACTAAACATCCTATAATTGGATAGGGCTAAAACAAACACTAAATATCCTATAACTGAATAGTGCTTTAATAGACTAGCACTAAACATCCTAGAACTGGATAGTGCTCTAACCAACTAACACTAAATATCTTAGAACTGGATAGTGCTCTAACAGACTAGCACTAAACATCCTAAAACATAATAGTGCTCTAACAGACTAGCACTAAACATCCTAGAACTGGGTATTGCTCTAACAGACTAGCACTGAACATCCTAGAACTGTGCAGCGCTCTAACAGACTAGCACTAAACATCCTAAAACAAAATAGTGGTCTAACAGACTAACACTAAACATCCTAGAAATGGGTATTGCTCTAACAGACTAGCACTAAACATCCTAGAACTGTCTAGCGCTCTAACATACTAGCATTAAACATCCTAAAACAAAATAGTGCTCTAACAGACTAACTATAAACATCCTAGAACTGGATAGGGCTCTAACAGACTAACACTAAACATCCTAGAACTGGATAGTGCTCTAACACACTACAACTAAACATTCTAGAACTGGATAGTGCTCTAACAGACTATCACTAAACATCCTAGAACGGGAGAGTGCTCTAACAGACTAACACTAAACATCCTAGAACTGGATAGTGCTCTAACAGACTAACGCTGAACATCCTAGAACTGCGTAGTGCTCTAACAGACTAGCACTAAACATCCTAAAACTGGATAGTTCTCTAACAGACTAGCACTGAACATCCTAGAACTGAATAGTTCTCTAAAAGACTAACTATAAACATACTAGAACTGGAGAGTGCTCTAACAGACTAGCACTAAACATCATAAAACAAAATAGTGCTCTAACAGACTAGCACTAAAAATCCTAGAACTGGATAGTGCTCTAACCAACTAACACTAAATATCTTAGAACTGGATAGTGCTCTAACAGACTAGCACTAAACATCCTAAAACAAAATAGTGCTCTAACAGACTAGCACTAAACATCCTAGAACTGTGTATTGCTCTAACAGACTAGCACTAAACATCCTAGAACTGTGTAGCGCTCTAACAGACTAGCACTAAACATCCTAAAACAAAATAGTGCAACATCCTAGAACTGGAGAGTGCTCTAACAGACTAACACTAAACATCCTAGAACTGGATAGTGCTCTAATAGATTAACACTGAAAATCCTAGAACTGCGTAGCGCTCTAACAGAATAGCACTAAACATCCTAAATCTGGATAGTGCTCTAACAGACTAACACTAACCATCCTAGAACTGCGTAGTGCTCTAACAGACTAGCACTGCGTAGTGCTCTAACAGACTAGCACTGATAATCCTAGAACTGAATAGTGCTCTAACAGACTAACTATAAACATCCTAGTACTGGATAGTGCTCTAACAGACTAACACCAAACATCATAGATCTGGATAGTGCTCTAACAGACTAGCACTAAACATCTTAGAAATGGATAGATATCTAACAGACTAGCATTTAACATCATAGAAATGGATAGTTATCTTACAGACTAGCACTAAACTTTCTAGAACTGTAGTGCTTTTTTCAGACTAGCCCTAAACATCGTATAACTGCAAAGTGCTCTAACAGACTAACAGTAAACATCCTAGAACTGGATAGTGCTCTAACAGACTAACACTAAACATCCTAGAACTGGATAGTGTTCTAACAGACTAACAATAAACATACTGGAACTGGATAGAGCTCTAACAAATGCTAAACATCCTAGAACTTGATAGTGCTCTAACAGACTAGCACTAAACATCATAGATCTGGATAGTGCTCTAACAGACTAGCACTGAACATCCTAGAACTGGATAGTGCTCTAACAGACTAACACTAAACATCCTAGAACTGGATAGTGCTCTAACACACTACAACTAAACATTCTAGAACTGGATAGTGCTCTAACAGACTATCACTAAACATCCTAGAATGGGAGAGTGCTCTAACAGACTAACACTAAACATCCTAGAACTGGATAGTGCTCTAACAGACTAACGCTGAACATCCTAGAACTGCGTAGTGCTCTAACAGACTAGCACTAAACATCCTAAAACTGGATAGTTCTCTAACAGACTAGCACTGAACATCCTAGAACTGAATAGTTCTCTAAAAGACTAACTATAAACATACTAGAACTGGAGAGTGCTCTAACAGACTAGCACTAAACATCATAAAACAAAATAGTGCTCTAACAGACTAGCACTAAAAATCCTAGAACTGGATAGTGCTCTAACCAACTAACACTAAATATCTTAGAACTGGATAGTGCTCTAACAGACTAGCACTAAACATCCTAAAACAAAATAGTGCTCTAACAGACTAGCACTAAACATCCTAGAACTGTGTATTGCTCTAACAGACTAGCACTAAACATCCTAGAACTGTGTAGCGCTCTAACAGACTAGCACTAAACATCCTAAAACAAAATAGTGCAACATCCTAGAACTGGAGAGTGCTCTAACAGACTAACACTAAACATCCTAGAACTGGATAGTGCTCTAATAGACTAACACTGAAAATCCTAGAACTGCGTAGCGCTCTAACAGAATAGCACTAAACATCCTAAATCTGGATAGTGCTCTAACAGACTAACACTAACCATCCTAGAACTGCGTAGTGCTCTAACAGACTAGCACTGATAATCCTAGAACTGAATAGTGCTCTAACAGACTAACTATAAACATCCTAGTACTGGATAGTGCTCTAACAGACTAACACCAAACATCATAGATCTGGATAGTGCTCTAACAGACTAGCACTAAACATCTTAGAAATGGATAGATATCTAACAGACTAGCATTTAACATCATAGAAATGGATAGTTATCTTACAGACTAGCACTAAACTTTCTAGAACTGTAGTGCTTTTTTCAGACTAGCCCTAAACATCGTATAACTGCAAAGTGCTCTAACAGACTAACAGTAAACATCCTAGAACTGGATAGTGCTCTAACAGACTAACACTAAACATCCTAGAACTGGATAGTGTTCTAACAGACTAACAATAAACATACTGGAACTGGATAGAGCTCTAACAAATGCTAAACATCCTAGAACTTGATAGTGCTCTAACAGACTAGCACTAAACATCATAGATCTGGATAGTGCTCTAACAGACTAGCACTGAACATCCTAGAACTGGATAGTGCTCTAACAGACTAACACTAAACATCCTAGAACTGGATAGTGCTCTAACAGACTAGCACTAAACATCCTAAAACAGGATAATGCTCTAACAGACTAACACTAAACATCCTAGAACTGCGTAGTGCTCTAACAGACTAGCACTGAACATCCTAGAACTGAATAGTGCTCTAAGAGACTAACTATAAACATCCTAGAACTGGATAGGGCTCTAACAGACTAACACTAAACATCCTAGAACTGGATAGTGCTCTAACAGACTACAACTAAACATTCTAGAACTGGATAGTCCTCTAACAGACTAACACTAAACATCCTAGAATTGGATAGTGCTCTAACAGATAAACACTAAACATCCTAGAACTGGATAGTGCTCTAACAGACTAGCAATAAACATCCAAGAACTTGAGAGTGCTCTAACAGACTTACAATAAACATACTGGAACTGGATAGAGCTCTAAAAAATGTTAAATATCCTAGAACTGGATAGTGCTCTAACAGACTAGCACTAAACATCATAGATCTGGATAGTGCTCTAACAGACTAGCACTGATCATCCTAGAACTGGATAGATGCTCTAACAGACTAACACTAAACATCCTAGAACTGGATTGTGCTCTAATAGACTAACTATAAACATCCTATAACTGGATAGGGCTCTAACAGAGTAGCACTAAACATCCTAGAACTGGATAGTGCTCTATCAGACTAACACTAAACATCCTAGAACAAGGATAGTGCTCTAACAGACTAGCACTAAACATCCTAGAACTGGATAGTGCTCTAACAGACTAACACCAAACATCATAGATCTGGATAGTGCTCTAACAGACTAGCACTAAACATCTTAGAAATGGATAGATATCTAACAGACTAGCATTTAACATCATATAAATGGATAGTTCTCTTACAGACTAGCACTAAACTTTCTAGAACTGTAGTGCTTTTTTTCAGACTAGCCCTAAACATCTTATAACTGCAAAGTGCTCTAACAGACTAACAGTAAACATCCTAGAACTGGATAGAGCTCTAACAAATGCTAAACATCCTAGAACTGGATAGTGCTCTAACAGACTAGCACTAAACATCATAGATCTGGATAGTGCTCTAACAGACTAGCACTGAACATCCTAGAACTGGATAGTGCTCTAACAGACTAACACTAAACATCCTAGAACTGCGTAGTGCTCTAACAGACTAGCACTGAACATCCTAGAACTGAATAGTGCTCTAACAGGCTAACTATTAATATCCTAGAACTTTAAAGTGCACTAACAGACTAGCACTAAACATCATAGAAATGGATAGTTATCTAACAGACTAGCAATACAAATCCTAGAACTGGAGAGTGCTCTAACAAACACTAAACATCCTAGAACTGGATAGTGCTCTAACAGACTAACACTAAACATCCTAGAACTGGAAAGTGCTCTAACAGACTAGCACTAAACATCCTAGAAATTGATAGTTCTCTAAAAAGACTAGCAATAAACATCCTAGAACTGCATAGTGCTCTAACAGACTAGCACTGAACAGCCTAGAACTGGATAGTGCTCTATCAGACAAATTCTAAACATCGTAGAACTGGATAGTGCTCTAACAGACTAAATATAAACGTCCTAGAACTGGATAGGGCTCTAACAGACTAGCACTAAACATCCTAGAACTGGATAGTGCTCTATCAACCTAACACTAAACATCCTAGAACAAGGTTAGTGCTCTAACAGACTAGCACTGAACATCCTAGAACTGGATAGTGCTCTAACAGACTAACTATTAACATCCTAGAACTGGATAGGGCTCTAACACTCTAGCACTAAACATCCTAGAACTGGATAGTGCTCTAACAGACTAACACTAAACATCCTAGAACTGGATAGTGCTCTAACAGACTAACACTAAACATCCTAGAACTGGATAGTGCTCTAACAGACTAACACTAAACATCCTAGAACTGGATAGTGCTCTTACAGACTAACACTAAACATCCTAGAACTGTGCAGCGCTCTAACAGACTAGCACTAAACATCCTAAAACAAAATAGTGCTCTAACAGACTAACACTAAACATCCTAGAACTGGGTATTGCTCTAACAGACTAGCACTAAACATCCTAGAACTGTCTAGCGCTCTAACATACTAACATTAAACATCCTAAAACAAAATAGTGCTCTAACAGACTAACTATAAACATCCTAGAACTGGATAGGGCTCTAACAGACTAACACTAAACATCCTAGAACTGGATAGTGCTCTAACACACTACAACTAAACATTCTAGAACTGGATAGTGCTCTAACAGACTATCACTAAACATCCTAGAACTGGATAGTGCTCTAACAGACTAACGCTGAACATCCTAGAACTGCGTAGTGCTCTAACAGACTAGCACTAAACATCCTAAAACTGGATAGTTCTCTAACAGACTAGCACTGAACATCCTAGAACTGAATAGTTCTCTTACAGACTAACTATAAACATACTAGAACTGGAGAGTGCTCTAACAGACTAGCACTAAACATCATAAAACAAAATAGTGCTCTAACAGACTAGCACTAAACATCCTAGAACTGGATAGTGCTCTAACCAACTAACACTAAATATCTTAGAACTGGATAGTGCTCTAACAGACTAGCACTAAACATCCTAAAACAAAATAGTGCTCTAACAGACTAGCACTAAACATCCTAGAACTGGGTATTGCTCTAACAGACTAGCACTAAACATCCTAGAACTGTGTAGCGCTCTAACAGACTAGCACTAAACATCCTAAAACAAAATAGTGCAACATCCTAGAACTGGAGAGTGCTCTAACAGACTAACACTAAACATCCTAGAACTGGATAGTGCTCTAATAGACTAACACTAAACATCCTAGAACTGCGTAGCGCTCTATCAACCTAACACTAAACATCCTAGAACAAGGTTAGTGCTCTAAAAGACTAGCACTGAACATCCTAGAACTGGATAGTGCTCTAACAGACTAACTATAAACATCCTAGAACTGGATAGGGCTCTAACAGACTAACTATAAACATCCTAGAACTGGATAGGGCTCTAACAGACTAACACTAAACATTCTAGAACTGGAAAGTGCTCTAAGAGACTAGCACTAAACATCCTAAAACTGGATAGTGCTCTAACAGACTAACACTAACCATCCTAGAACTGCGTAGTGCTCTAACAGACTAGCACTGAACATCCTAGAACTGAATAGTGCTCTAACAGACTAACTATAAACATCCTAGAACTGGATAGGGCTCTAACAGACTAACACTAAACATTCTAGAACTGGAAAGTGCTCTAACAGACTAACACTAAACATCCTAGAACTGGACAGTGCTCTAACAGACTAACACTAAACATCCTATAATTGGATAGGGCTAAAACAAACACTAAATATCCTATAACTGAATAGTGCTTTAATAGACTAAAACTAAACATCCTAGAACTGGATAGTGCTCTAACCAACTAACACTAAATATCTTAGAACTGGATAGTGCTCTAACAGACTAGCACTAAACATCCTAAAACATAATAGTGCTCTAACAGACTAGCACTAAACATCCTAGAACTGTGCAGCGCTCTAACAGACTAGCACTAAACATCCTAAAACAAAATAGTGGTCTAACAGACTAACACTAACCATCCTAGAACTGCGTAGTGCTCTAACAGACTAGCACTGAACATCCTAGAACTGAATAGTGCTCTAACAGACTAACTATAAACATCCTAGAACTGGATAGGGCTCTAACAGACTAACACTAAACATTCTAGAACTGGAAAGTGCTCTAACAGACTAACACTAAACATCCTAGAACTGGACAGTGCTCTAACAGACTAACACTAAACATCCTATAATTGGATAGGGCTAAAACAAACACTAAATATCCTATAACTGAATAGTGCTTTAATAGACTAGCACTAAACATCCTAGAACTGGATAGTGCTCTAACCAACTAACACTAAATATCTTAGAACTGGATAGTGCTCTAACAGACTAGCACTAAACATCCTAAAACATAATAGTGCTCTAACAGACTAGCACTAAACATCCTAGAACTGGGTATTGCTCTAACAGACTAGCACTAAACATCCTAGAACTGTGCAGCGCTCTAACAGACTAGCACTAAACATCCTAAAACAAAATAGTGGTCTAACAGACTAACACTAAACATCCTAGAACTGGGTATTGCTCTAACAGACTAGCACTAAACATCCTAGAACTGTCTAGCGCTCTAACATACTAGCATTAAACATCCTAAAACAAAATAGTGCTCTAACAGACTAACTATAAACATCCTAGAACTGGATAGGGCTCTAACAGACTAACACTAAACATCCTAGAACTGGATAGTGCTCTAACACACTACAACTAAACATTCTAGAACTGGATAGTGCTCTAACAGACTATCACTAAACATCCTAGAACGGGAGAGTGCTCTAACAGACTAACACTAAACATCCTAGAACTGGATAGTGCTCTAACAGACTAACGCTGAACATCCTAGAACTCGCGTAGTGCTCTAACAGACTAGCACTAAACATCCTAAAACTGGATAGTTCTCTAACAGACTAGCACTGAACATCCTAGAACTGAATAGTTCTCTAACAGACTAACTATAAACATACTAGAACTGGAGAGTGCTCTAACAGACTAGCACTAAACATCATAAAACAAAATAGTGCTCTAACAGACTAGCACTAAACATCCTAGAACTGGATAGTGCTCTAACCAACTAACACTAAATATCTTAGAACTGGATAGTGCTCTAACAGACTAGCACTAAACATCCTAAAACAAAATAGTGCTCTAACAGACTAGCACTAAACATCCTAGAACTGGGTATTGCTCTAACAGACTAGCACTAAACATCCTAGAACTGTGTAATGCTCTAACAGACTAGCACTAAACATCCTAAAACAAAATAGTGCAACATCCTAGAACTGGAGAGTGCTCTAACAGACTAACACTAAACATCCTAGAACTGGATAGTGCCTCTAATAGACTAACACTGAAAATCCTAGAACTGCGTAGCGCTCTAACAGAATAGCACTAAACATCCTAAATCTGGATAGTGCTCTAACAGACTAACACTAACCATCCTAGAACTGCGTAGTGCTCTAACAGACTAGCACTGAAAATCCTAGAACTGAATAGTGCTCTAACAGACTAACTATAAAAATCCTAGAACTGGATAGTGCTCTAACAGACTAACACCAAACATCATAGATCTGGATAGTGCTCTAACAGACTAGCACTAAACATCTTAGAAATGGATAGATATCTAACAGACTAGCATTTAACATCATAGAAATGGATAGTTCTCTTACAGACTAGCACTAAACTTTCTAGAACTGTAGTGCTTTTTTCAGACTAGCCCTAAACATCTTATAACTGCAAAGTGCTCTAACAGACTAACAGTAAACATCCTAGAACTGGATAGTGCTCTAACAGACTAACACTAAACATCCTAGAACTGGATAGTGTTCTAACAGACTAACAATAAACATACTGGAACTGGATAGAGCTCTAACAAATGCTAAAACATCCTAGAACTTGATAGTGCTCTAACAGACTAGCACTAAACATCATAGATCTGGATAGTGCTCTAACAGACTAGCACTGAACATCCTAGAACTGGATAGTGCTCTAACAGACTAACACTAAACATCCTAGAACTGGATAGTGCTCTAACATACTAGCACTAAACATCCTAAAACAGGATAGTGCTCTAACAGACTAACACTAAACATCCTAGAACTGCGTAGTGCTCTAACAGACTAGCACTGAACATCCTAGAACTGAATAGTGCTCTAACAGACTAACTATAAACATCCTAGAACTGGATAGGGCTCTAACAGACTAACACTAAACATCCTAGAACTGGATAGTGCTCTAACAGACTACAACTAAACATTCTAGAACTGGATAGTGCTCTAACAGACTAACACTAAACATCCTAGAATTGGATAGTGCTCTAACAGATAAACACTAAACATCCTAGAACTGGATAGTGCTCTAACAGACTAGCAATAAACATCCAAGAACTTGAGAGTGCTCTAACAGACTTACAATAAACATACTGGAACTGGTTAGAGCTCTAACAAATGTTAAATATCCTAGAACTGGATAGTGCTCTAACAGACTAGCACTAAACATCATAGATCTGGATAGTGCTCTAACAGACTAGCACTGATCATCCTAGAACTGGATAGATGCTCTAACAGACTAACACTAAACATCCTAGAACTGGATTGTGCTCTAATAGACTAACTATAAACATCCTATAACTGGATAGGGCTCTAACAGAGTAGCACTAAACATCCTAGAACTGGATAGTGCTCTATCAGACTAACACTAAACATCCTAGAACAAGGATAGTGCTCTAACAGACTAGCACTAAACATCCTAGAACTGCTTAGTGCTCTAACAGACTAGCACTGAACATCCTAGAACTGGATAGTGCTCTAACAGACTAACTATAAACATCCTAGAACTGGATAGTGCTCTAACAGACTAACACTAAACATCCTAGAACTGGATAGTGCTCTAACAGACTAACACAAAACATCCTAGAACTGGATAGTGCTCTAACAGACTAACACCAAACATCATAGATCTGGATAGTGCTCTAACAGACTAGCACTAAACATCTTAGAGATGGATAGATATCTAACAGACTAGCATTTAACATCATATAAATGGATAGTTCTCTTACAGACTAGCACTAAACTTTCTAGAACTGTAGTGCTTTTTCAGACTAGCCCTAAACATCTTATAACTGCAAAGTGCTCTAACAGACTAACAGTAAACATCCTAGAACTGGATAGAGCTCTAACAAATGCTAAACATCCTAGAACTGGATAGTGCTCTAACAGACTAGCACTAAACATCATAGATCTGGATAGTGCTCTAACAGACTAGCATTGAACATCCTAGAACTGGAAAGTGCTCTAACAGACTAGCACTAAACATCCTAGAAATTGATAGTTCTCTAACAGACTAGCACTGAACATCCTAGAACTGGATAGTGCTCTATCAGACAAATTCTAAACATCGTAGAACTGGATAGTGCTCTAACAGACTAAATATAAACGTCCTAGAACTGGATAGGGCTCTAACAGACTAGCACTAAACATCCTAGAACTGGATAGTGCTCTATCAACCTAACACTAAACATCCTAGAACAAGGTTAGTGCTCTAACAGACTAGCACTGAACATCCTAGAACTGGATAGTGCTCTAACAGACTAACTATTAACATCCTAGAACTGGATAGGGCTCTAACACTCTAGCACTAAACATCCTAGAACTGGATAGTGCTCTAACAGACTAACACTAAACATCCTAGAACTGGATAGTGCTCTAACAGACTAACACTAAACATCCTAGAACTGGATAGTGCTCTAACAGACTAACACTAAACATCCTAGAACTGGATAGTGCTCTAACAGACTAACACTAAACATCCTAGAACTGGATAGTGCTCTAACACACTACAACTAAACATTCTAGAACTGGATAGTGCTCTAACAGACTATCACTAAACATCCTAGAACGGGAGAGTGCTCTAACAGACTAACACTAAACATCCTAGAACTGGATAGTGCTCTAACAGACTAACGCTGAACATCCTAGAACTGCGTAGTGCTCTAACAGACTAGCACTAAACATCCTAAAACTGGATAGTTCTCTAACAGACTAGCACTGAACATCCTAGAACTGAATAGTTCTCTAACAGACTAACTATAAACATACTAGAACTGGAGAGTGCTCTAACAGACTAGCACTAAACATCATAAAACAAAATAGTGCTCTAACAGACTAGCACTAAACATCCTAGAACTGGATAGTGCTCTAACCAACTAACACTAAATATCTTAGAACTGGATAGTGCTCTAACAGACTAGCACTAAACATCCTAAAACAAAATAGTGCTCTAACAGACTAGCACTAAACATCCTAGAACTGGGTATTGCTCTAACAGACTAGCACTAAACATCCTAGAACTGTGTAATGCTCTAACAGACTAGCACTAAACATCCTAAAACAAAATAGTGCAACATCCTAGAACTGGAGAGTGCTCTAACAGACTAACACTAAACATCCTAGAACTGGATAGTGCTCTAATAGACTAACACTGAAAATCCTAGAACTGCGTAGCGCTCTAACAGAATAGCACTAAACATCCTAAATCTGGATAGTGCTCTAACAGACTAACACTAACCATCCTAGAACTGCGTAGTGCTCTAACAGACTAGCACTGAAAATCCTAGAACTGAATAGTGCTCTAACAGACTAACTATAAAAATCCTAGAACTGGATAGTGCTCTAACAGACTAACACCAAACATCATAGATCTGGATAGTGCTCTAACAGACTAGCACTAAACATCTTAGAAATGGATAGATATCTAACAGACTAGCATTTAACATCATAGAAATGGATAGTTCTCTTACAGACTAGCACTAAACTTTCTAGAACTGTAGTGCTTTTTTCAGACTAGCCCTAAACATCTTATAACTGCAAAGTGCTCTAACAGACTAACAGTAAACATCCTAGAACTGGATAGTGCTCTAACAGACTAACACTAAACATCCTAGAACTGGATAGTGTTCTAACAGACTAACAATAAACATACTGGAACTGGATAGAGCTCTAACAAATGCTAAACATCCTAGAACTTGATAGTGCTCTAACAGACTAGCACTAAACATCATAGATCTGGATAGTGCTCTAACAGACTAGCACTGAACATCCTAGAACTGGATAGTGCTCTAACAGACTAACACTAAACATCCTAGAACTGGATAGTGCTCTAACATACTAGCACTAAACATCCTAAAACAGGATAGTGCTCTAACAGACTAACACTAAACATCCTAGAACTGCGTAGTGCTCTAACAGACTAGCACTGAACATCCTAGAACTGAATAGTGCTCTAACAGACTAACTATAAACATCCTAGAACTGGATAGGGCTCTAACAGACTAACACTAAACATCCTAGAACTGGATAGTGCTCTAACAGACTACAACTAAACATTCTAGAACTGGATAGTGCTCTAACAGACTAACACTAAACATCCTAGAATTGGATAGTGCTCTAACAGATAAACACTAAACATCCTAGAACTGGATAGTGCTCTAACAGACTAGCAATAAACATCCAAGAACTTGAGAGTGCTCTAACAGACTTACAATAAACATACTGGAACTGGTTAGAGCTCTAACAAATGTTAAATATCCTAGAACTGGATAGTGCTCTAACAGACTAGCACTAAACATCATAGATCTGGATAGTGCTCTAATAGACTAACTATAAACATCCTATAACTGGATAGGGCTCTAACAGAGTAGCACTAAACATCCTAGAACTGGATAGTGCTCTATCAGACTAACACTAAACATCCTAGAACAAGGATAGTGCTCTAACAGACTAGCACTAAACATCCTAGAACTGCTTAGTGCTCTAACAGACTAGCACTGAACATCCTAGAACTGGATAGTGCTCTAACAGACTAACTATAAACATCCTAGAACTGGATAGTGCTCTAACAGACTAACACTAAACATCCTAGAACTGGATAGTGCTCTAACAGACTAACACAAAACATCCTAGAACTGGATAGTGCTCTAACAGACTAACACCAAACATCATAGATCTGGATAGTGCTCTAACAGACTAGCACTAAACATCTTAGAGATGGATAGATATCTAACAGACTAGCATTTAACATCATATAAATGGATAGTTCTCTTACAGACTAGCACTAAACTTTCTAGAACTGTAGTGCTTTTTTCAGACTAGCCCTAAACATCTTATAACTGCAAAGTGCTCTAACAGACTAACAGTAAACATCCTAGAACTGGATAGAGCTCTAACAAATGCTAAACATCCTAGAACTGGATAGTGCTCTAACAGACTAGCACTAAACATCATAGATCTGGATAGTGCTCTAACAGACTAGCATTGAACATCCTAGAACTGGAAAGTGCTCTAACAGACTAGCACTAAACATCCTAGAAATTGATAGTTCTCTAAAAGACTAGCAATAAACATCCTAGAACTGCATAGTGCTCTAACAGACTAGCACTGAACATCCTAGAACTGGATAGTGCTCTATCAGACAAATTCTAAACATCGTAGAACTGGATAGTGCTCTAACAGACTAAATATAAACGTCCTAGAACTGGATAGGGCTCTAACAGACTAGCACTAAACATCCTAGAACTGGATAGTGCTCTATCAACCTAACACTAAACATCCTAGAACAAGGTTAGTGCTCTAACAGACTAGCACTGAACATCCTAGAACTGGATAGTGCTCTAACAGACTAACTATTAACATCCTAGAACTGGATAGGGCTCTAACACTCTAGCACTAAACATCCTAGAACTGGATAGTGCTCTAACAGACTAACACTAAACATCCTAGAACTGGATAGTGCTCTAACAGACTAACACTAAACATCCTAGAACTGGATAGTGCTCTAACAGACTAACACTAAACATCCTAGAACTGGATAGTGCTCTTACAGACTAACACTAAACATCCTAGAACTGTGCAGCGCTCTAACAGACTAGCACTAAACATCCTAAAACAAAATAGTGCTCTAACAGACAAACACTAAACATCCTAGAACTGGGTATTGCTCTAACAGACTAGCACTAAACATCCTAGAACTGTCTAGCGCTCTAACATACTAACATTAAACATCCTAAAACAAAATAGTGCTCTAACAGACTAACTATAAACATCCTAGAACTGGATAGGGCTCTAACAGACTAACACTAAACATCCTAGAACTGGATAGTGCTCTAACACACTACAACTAAACATTCTAGAACTGGATAGTGCTCTAACAGACTATCACTAAACATCCTAGAACGGGAGAGTGCTCTAACAGACTAACACTAAACATCCTAGAACTGGATAGTGCTCTAACAGACTAACGCTGAACATCCTAGAACTGCGTAGTGCTCTAACAGACTAGCACTAAACATCCTAAAACTGGATAGTTCTCTAACAGACTAGCACTGAACATCCTAGAACTGAATAGTTCTCTAACAGACTAACTATAAACATACTAGAACTGGAGAGTGCTCTAACAGACTAGCACTAAACATCATAAAACAAAATAGTGCTCTAACAGACTAGCACTAAACATCCTAGAACTGGATAGTGCTCTAACCAACTAACACTAAATATCTTAGAACTGGATAGTGCTCTAACAGACTAGCACTAAACATCCTAAAACAAAATAGTGCTCTAACAGACTAGCACTAAACATCCTAGAACTGGGTATTGCTCTAACAGACTAGCACTAAACATCCTAGAACTGTGTAGCGCTCTAACAGACTAGCACTAAACATCCTAAAACAAAATAGTGCAACATCCTAGAACTGGAGAGTGCTCTAACAGACTAACACTAAACATCCTAGAACTGGATAGTGCTCTAATAGACTAACACTAAACATCCTAGAACTGCGTAGCGCTCTAACAGAATAGCACTAAACATCCTAAATCTGGATAGTGCTCTAACAGACTAACACTAACCATCCTAGAACTGCATAGTGCTCTAACAGACTAGCACTGAAAATCCTAGAACTGAATAGTGCTCTAACAGACTAACTATAAACATCCTAGAACTGGATAGTGCTCTAACAGACTAACACCAAACATCATAGATCTGGATAGTGCTCTAACAGACTAGCACTAAACATCTTAGAAATGGATAGATATCTAACAGACTAGCATTTAACATCATAGAAATGGATAGTTCTCTTACAGACTAGCACTAAACTTTCTAGAACTGTAGTGCTTTTTTAAGACTAGCCCTAAACATCTTATAACTGCAAAGTGCTCTAACAGACTAACAGTAAACATCCTAGAACTGGATAGTGCTCTAACAGACTAACACTAAACATCCTAGAACTGGATAGTGTTCTAACAGACTAACAATAAACATACTGGAACTGGATAGAGCTCTAACAAATGCTAAACATCCTAGAACTTGATAGTGCTCTAACAGACTAGCACTAAACATCATAGATCTGGATAGTGCTCTAACAGACTAGCACTGAACATCCTAGAACTGGATAGTGCTCTAACAGACTAACACTAAACATCCTAGAACTGGATAGTGCTCTAACAGACTAGCACTAAACATCCTAAAACAGGATAGTGCTCTAACAGACTAACACTAAACATCCTAGAACTGCGTAGTGCTCTAACAGACTAGCACTGAACATCCTAGAACTGAATAGTGCTCTAACAGACTAACTATAAACATCCTAGAACTGGATAGGGCTCTAACAGACTAACGCTAAACATCCTAGAACTGGATAGTGCTCTAACAGACTACAACTAAACATTCTAGAACTGGATAGTGCTCTAACAGACTAACACTAAACATCCTAGAACTGGATATGGCTCTAACAGACTAGCACTAAACATCCTAGAACTGGATAGTGCTCTATCAACCTAACACTAAACATCCTAGAACAAGGTTAGTGCTCTAACAGACTAGCACTGAACATCCTAGAACTGGATAGTGCTCTAACAGACTAACTATTAACATCCTAGAACTGGATAGGGCTCTAACACTCTAGCACTAAACATCCTAGAACTGGATAGTGCTCTTACAGACTAACACTAAACATCCTAGAACTGTGCAGCGCTCTAACAGACTAGCACTAAACATCCTAAAACAAAATAGTGCTCTAACAGACTAACACTAAACATCCTAGAACTGGGTATTGCTCTAACAGACTAGCACTAAACATCCTAGAACTGTCTAGCGCTCTAACATACTAACATTAAACATCCTAAAACAAAATAGTGCTCTAACAGACTAACTATAAACATCCTAGAACTGGATAGGGCTCTAACAGACTAACACTAAAAATCCTAGAACTGGATAGTGCTCTAACACACTACAACTAAACATTCTAGAACTGGATAGTGCTCTAACAGACTATCACTAAACATCCTAGAACTGCGTAGTGCTCTAACAGACTAGCACTAAACATCCTAAAACTGAATAGTTCTCTAACAGACTAGCACTGAACATCCTAGAACTGAATAGTTCTCTAACAGACTAACTATAAACATACTAGAACTGGAGAGTGCTCTAACAGACTAGCACTAAACATCATAAAACAAAATAGTGCTCTAACAGACTAGCACTAAACATCCTAGAACTGGATAGTGCTCTAACCAACTAACACTAAATATCTTAGAACTGGATTGTGCTCTAACAGACTAGCACTAAACATCCTAAAACAAAATAGTGCTCTAACAGACTAGCACTAAACATCCTAGAACTGGGTATTGCTCTAACAGACTAGCACTAAACATCCTAGAACTGAATAGCGCTCTAACAGACTAACTATAAACATCCTAGAACTGGATAGTGCTCTAACAGACTAACACTAAACATCCTAGAACTGGATAGTGCTCTAACAGACTAACACTAAACATCCTAGAACTGGATAGTGCTCTAACAGACTAACACAAAACATCCTAGAACTGTGCAGCGCTCTAACAGACTAGCACTAAACATCCTAGAACTGAATAGCACTCTAACAGACTAACTATAAACATCCTAGAACTGGATAGTGCTCTAACAGACTAACACTAAACATCCTAGAACTGGAAAGTGCTCTAACAGACTAACACTAAACATCCTAGAACTGGATAGTGCTCTTACAGACTAACACTAAACATCCTAGAACTGTGCAGCGCTCTAACAGACTAGCACTAAACATCCTAAAACAAAATAGTGCTCTAACAGACTAACACTAAACATCCTAGAACTGGGTATTGCTCTAACAGACTAGCACTAAACATCCTAGAACTGTCTAGCGCTCTAACATACTAACATTAAACATCCTAAAACAAAATAGTGCTCTAACAGACTAACTATAAACATCCTAGAACTGGATAGGGCTCTAACAGACTAACACTAAACATCCTAGAACTGGATAGTGCTCTAACACACTACAACTAAACATTCTAGAACTGGATAGTGCTCTAACAGACTATCACTAAACATCCTAGAACTGCGTAGTGCTCTAACAGACTAGCACTAAACATCCTAAAACTGAATAGTTCTCTAACAGACTAGCACTGAACATCCTAGAACTGAATAGTTCTCTAACAGACTAACTATAAACATACTAGAACTGGAGAGTGCTCTGACAGACTAGCACTAAACATCATAAAACAAAATAGTGCTCTAACAGACTAGCACTAAACATCCTAGAACTGGATAGTGCTCTAACCAACTAACACTAAATATCTTAGAACTGGATAGTGCTCTAACAGACTAGCACTAAACATCCTAAAACAAAATAGTGCTCTAACAGACTAGCACTAAACATCCTAGAACTGGGTATTGCTCTAACAGACTAGCACTAAACATCCTAGAACTGAATAGTGCTCTAACAGACTAACTATAAACATCCTAGAACTGGATAGTGCTCTAACAGACTAACACCAAACATCATAGATCTGGATAGTGCTCTAACAGACTAGCACTAAACATCTTAGAAATGGATAGATATCTAACAGACTAGCATTTTACATCATAGAAATGGATAGTTCTCTTACAGACTAGCACTAAACTTTCTAGAACTGTAGTGCTTTTTTCAGACTAGCCCTAAACATCTTATAACTGCAAAGTGCTCTAACAGACTAACAGTAAACATCCTAGAACTGGATAGTGCTCTAACAGACTAACACTAAACATCCTAGAACTGGATAGTGTTCTAACAGACTAACAATAAACATACTGGAACTGGATAGAGCTCTAACAAATGCTAAACATCCTAGAACTTGATAGTGCTCTAACAGACTAGCACTAAACATCATAGATCTGGATAGTGCTCTAACAGACTAGCACTGAACATCCTAGAACTGGATAGTGCTCTAACAGACTAACACTAAACATCCTAGAACTGGATAGTGCTCTAACAGACTAGCACTAAACATCCTAAAACAGGATAGTGCTCTAACAGACTAACACTAAACATCCTAGAACTGCGTAGTGCTCTAACAGACTAGCACTGAACATCCTAGAACTGAATAGTGCTCTAACAGACTAACTATCAACATCCTAGAACTGGATAGGGCTCTAACAGACTAACACTAAACATCCTAGAACTGGATAGTGCTCTAACAGACTACAACTAAACATTCTAGAACTGGATAGTGCTCTAACAGACTAACACTAAACATCCTAGAACTGGATAGGGCTCTAACAGACTAGCACTAAACATCCTAGAACTGGATAGTGCTCTATCAACCTAACACTAAACATCCTAGAACAAGGTTAGTGCTCTAACAGACTAGCACTGAACATCCTAGAACTGGATAGTGCTCTAACAGACTAACTATTAACATCCTAGAACTGGATAGGGCTCTAACACTCTAGCACTAAACATCCTAGAACTGGATAGTGCTCTAACAGACTAACACTAAACATCCTAGAACTGGATAGTGCTCTAACAGACTAACACTAAACATCCTAGAACTGGATAGTGCTCTAACAGACTAACACTAAACATCCTAGAATTGGATAGTGCTCTTACAGACTAACACTAAACATCCTAGAACTGTGCAGCGCTCTAACAGACTAGCACTAAACATCCTAAAACAAAATAGTGCTCTAACAGACTAACACTAAACATCCTAGAACTGGGTATTGCTCTAACAGACTAGCACTAAACATCCTAGAACTGTCTAGCGCTCTAACATACTAACATTAAACATCCTAAAACAAAATAGTGCTCTAACAGACCAACTATAAACATCCTAGAACTGGATAGGGCTCTAACAGTCTAACACTAAACATCCTAGAACTGGATAGTGCTCTAACACACTACAACTAAACATTCTAGAACTGGATAGTGCTCTAACAGACTATCACTAAACATCCTAGAACTGCGTAGTGCTCTAACAGACTAGCACTAAACATCCTAAAACTGAATAGTTCTCTAACAGACTAGCACTGAACATCCTAGAACTGAATAGTTCTCTAACAGACTAACTATAAACATACTAGAACTGGAGAGTGCTCTAACAGACTAGCACTAAACATCATAAAACAAAATAGTGCTCTAACAGACTAGCACTAAACATCCTAGAACTGGATAGTGCTCTAACCAACTAACACTAAATATCTTAGAACTGGATATTGCTCTAACAGACTAGCACTAAACATCCTAAAACAAAATAGTGCTCTAACAGACTAGCACTAAACATCCTAGAACTGGGTATTGCTCTAACAGACTAGCACTAAACATCCTAGAACTGTGTAGCGCTCTAACAGACTAGCACTAAACATCCTAAAACAAAATAGTGCAACATCCTAGAACTAGAGAGTGCTCTAACAGACTAGCACTAAACATCCTAAAACTGAATAGTTCTCTAACAGACTAGCACTTGTGACGACCCTCCCACTCTGTCTGCCGTATTCTCTCTTTGTTCTTGTTTCCTTGTTAGGATGCCGGTGGGCGGAGTTGGGAGGGTCGTCAGCTACATGGGAAACACCTGGGCCGGGTGTGTCCCAGGATAAATGGACCTCTTCCACATTCATTAGGAAGACTCTCTCCAGGCAGATACTTTGATTTTGGTTGTGATATTTTTGTGGCCTTTTTGGGTTGTTTGCTTTGGCACTTATCAACACTTTTCTATATTACATTTATGCAAGCAAACACTCACTTACACTACTGACTACTGATTACACACCCCATTGTTATTTCAGTTAGTTACTTTAATTAATAAATATATACTTTGAGTACTCCTTGTCTCCACGTGTCTCCCTTTTGTTACGAACTTGAGCCGGTTCGTGACAAGTGGGGGCTCGTCTGGGATCTTGAACTGGTTGTGTTTGGGAGAACGTGGAGTTAATGTCCAATTCTGTAGGGTTTTTCTTTGTAAATTTTGTTAGTTTGTTTGAGTTTGATAGGCCAGTATTGGTTGCCTTTGGGTTTTGTACTGCGTTGGAGAGAGTACATTGGTTAGTTTCAGTCCCTGACCAGCCTGGAAACTCTTGCTCTACTCGCTGTTGGGACATCGGTCTGAGGTGAGTACAATCGGCTGTGTACCTCAGTGGGAGATTGGGTAGGGTAGTGACATTTGCTACCCGGAGCTATAGCTTTTTCCCCTGATAGGCTTAGTGACGTGTTTTGTTTTGGGATACGTGGGCATGGTTAAATGTTTGTTATTTTTGTGTGGTGTCAGTGGACTGAGCAGTTGTCTCGGGGGGCACATCCGTGGCTTGGGGAAATCTACCAGCGTGCTGGGGGTTTAATTCCTTGCCAGCGGGCTACAGTGCGTAATTACCCACCGCAAATCTGCACGAAGACTAGGGTTGAGTTATTGTAGGTTTTGGGGAAGCTCCATATCCCAGCTCTTTTCTGTGGTGCTCGGTGTGATTGTATTTCTCTTGTGTCTGGTGTGCTCAGCAGAGGGGTTGAGCAAGATTATTATGATCTATATATATTTAATTTTTTTTCCCTGATTATGGCGTCTAATGTAGACGAGTTCATTCGCTTTCCATCAGAAGAACTGTTAGAATTATGTACTAAAGAACAGCTGTTGAAGGTTGCTGAACACTACAAGGTTGAAATTAGTGATAAACGTCTAAAAAATTCTATTAGGTTAATATTGAAGGCCAATTTGATGGAGAGTGGTATTCTGGATGTTACCACTGGGGCAGCCTCTGCTGAGGACACGTTGTCTCCCCGATATGTTACAATGACCGTTCCATCGGTTAGTCATAGTAGTCTTCTTTTTGAACAGCAGAAAGAACTGCTTCTGTTACAGCTAGAGCATGGACAAAGATCTAAAATGGAGTATGAACAAGCTAAAATGGAGCATGAACAAGCTAAAATGGAGCATGAACGAAATGGACAAAGAGCTAAAATGGAGCATGAACAAGCTAAAATGGAGCATGATCGTGTAAAATATGAAAGGGAATTGGAATTTAAACAGGATATGGAGCGTGCTAAAATCAAGCTGCAACAAGAGCGACTAGAGTTGGTTAGGGAAGGAAAGCTCTCAGGGGGAGAGTTTGCTCTGGGAAGGTGACCCAGAGTTACCTAGGGTCGTTCCTCTTTTGGTCGTAATCCAGACACATTTGATATTGTTGGGAATTTACGGTTGTTGCCCCAGTTTAATGAAAAGGACCCGGAGACATTCTTTTCATTGTTTGAGCGCATGTTGCTGACGCTAGGAGTTGGCCTGATTCTGATCGCACTTTGATGTTGCAGTGTGTGCTGACTGGTAAAGCGCAAGAAGCATATTCAGCTCTTAGCGTAGCAGACAGTGTTAGTTATGAGAAGGTTAAAACGGCTGTGTTACAGAGTTATGAATTGGTCCCTGAGGCTTACCGCCAACGATTTAGAACTTTAAAAAGGGATGATCAGCAGACTCATGTTGAGTTTGCGCGAATATTATCTTCACAGTTCAATCGCTGGTGTTCTGCCTCTGCAGTTATGACTTTCCAAGGGCTGTGTGATCTGATTATGTTAGAACAATTTAAGGACACAATCCCTGATCGTATAGCGACGTACATTAACGAACGAAAAATAAAGACTGTCGCTGAAGCTGCGGTTTTGGCAGATGAATATGTGTTGACTCACACACATTTTTTTGCAGAACCCCGTATTCGGAGGGAGTGGGGGTGTTTGCAGAGATTTGGGCCTCGCTCGCCGAGATACTTCGGTTCCCGGGCAGAGTTTCATTCAACTGGGGTTGAGCCTGATACCCGTGGTAAAACTGACTTTGGTCAAGAGTGTCACTACTGTCGAGAATTAGGTCATTGGAAAAATGAATGTCCGATTCTTAGGTCTAGGGGTAAATTCAGTACAGGTGCTTATGGTAAATCGAGGCCTATAGCGTTAGCAGCGCCTGTTCCACATCAGTTCACTCTGACGCATTGTCTCATGCCCAGAGCCATGTGAAGGGCTATATTGATCCCAGTATTTACCTTTTTGTTACGGAGGGTTTTGTGTCTATGGTAGGAAGTAAGAACCTAGTGCCAGTAAAGATCCTAAGAGATACAGGTGCCTCTGAATCATTTGTGTTGGAATCTGTGTTACCCTTCTCTGCGGAGACTGATTCGGGGAATAGTGTTCTAATTAGGGGAATAGGTTTGAACACTCTGTCAGTTCCATTGCATAAACTGATGTTGGATTGTGGACTGGTGAAAGGTGAGGTTGTTGTGGGGGTGCGTCCTTCATTGCCTATTGAGGGTGTTGACGTGATCCTTGGAAATAACTTGGCTGGGGAGCGTGTGTGGCCTATCGTGTTTCCATCTTTAGCGGTTTCTACTAAGCCTTCAATTGTAGGGATTCCTGATGAGAGTGCGCAGAATTTCCCAGAGGTGTTTTCTGCGTGTGCAGTGACGCGTTCTATGATCCCTGATGACTTGGTCACGGAACTGGCTAACGAGAATACCATAAAGAAGTCTGTTACTGTTTTCCCTGTTATCCCGTTATCCGTATCCCGCTCCGATTTAATCGAGGCGCAACGGGCTGACCCTACATTAGAAGAGTTGCGGGACCAAATTGTGCCTGTAGAACAGTTGGGAGATGTCGCACAGGGCTATTTTCTCCAAGAGGAGGTCCTGATGAGGAAGTGGATGTCTCATGGTAGTTGTTTTCTGGGGGAGGCGATTAGTCAGGTTGTGGTACCAGTTAGGCTTCGTGAGTTGGTGCTGACAACTTCTCACAACGACGTTGCTGGGCATATGGGTGTGAGAAAAACCTACAATCGCATATTACGACATTTTTTTGGCCAAGATTAAAGAGGGATGTTTCTGATTTCATCAAAACTTGTCACACCTGTCAATTAACTGGTAAACCTAATCAAGCTATTAAGCCGGTACCACTGTTCCCTATTCCTGTACTCAGTAAACCTTTTGAGTATTTGATTATTGACTGTGTTGGTCCTCTGCCTCGTTCTAGAAAGGGTAGTAATTATTTGTTGACTGTGATGTGTCAGACCACTAGGTTTCCTGTTGCCTACCCTCTCCGGTCTATCACGACTAAGGCTGTGTTAAAAGCTTTGACTCAGTTTCTCTCACTGTTTGGAATCCCTAAGGTCATTCAAAGTGATCAAGGATCTAATTTCACCTCTAATCTCTTTGGACAGGTTCTAAAACAACTCCATATTAAACACAACTTGTCTAGCGCTTATCATGCCCAAAGTCAAGGAGCACTGGAACGTTTCCATCAAACACTTAAGTCTTTGTTGAGAGCTTATTGTACTGAGATGGATAAGGATTGGGAGGAGGGGTTGCCTTGGTTACTGTTAGCTGCTAGGGAGGTTTCACAGGAGAGCACGGGTTTTAGCCCAAATGACCTAGTGTTTGGACATCGGGGGCGTGGGCTTTTATCTGTTCTCCAGGATGACTGGAAGTCTCCCGAGCCTCCTCAGTCCCTGTTATCATATGTGGGTGATTTTCGGCGACGCTTGTATGCCGCTGGTGAAATGGCTAAAGAGGAGCTATCATCTTCACAGGACAGGATGAAGAGCATATATGATCGCCGAGCTGAGCCTCATCACTTTAGTCCAGGTGATCAGGTTCTGGCTCTGCTGCCAATTGTTGGTTCTCCTTTTCAAGCCAAGTTTCAAGGTTCATATACAGTGGTGCGCCAGTACACTGAGCAAAATTATCTAGTTGCCACTCCAGAACGGAGGAAAGCACACCAACTGTGCCATGTAAATTTGTTAAAACCCTATTATGCACGTTCCTCTGAGACTGAACAGGGGGAGTCTACAGAGGACGGTAAGGCTGTTCTTTTGGCTGATATTGTTTATTCCCTGAGTTCTGGTCATGCTAGGTCTGTGCAGGAGCAGGAAGATGTTTCTGGTCCTGACGATTGCATACTGCAGGGTAGATTGAAAAATTCAGAGACACTGGAGATTGTAGATAGCCTTCTTACTCATCTACCTGTTGATGAGCGGAAAGAGAGGGTTGGTTTGATTCGGAGATTTCCAGGGTTGTTTTCGGATACACCTACACGTACAAACTTAATAGAACATGATATTGACATTGGAGATGCTGACCCCATTCGTCAACGGTTCTATAGAGTTTCTTCAGAGAAACTGCGTTGTCTGGATGCTGAGGTCAGGTACATGCTGGAGAGTAAAATAGCAGATCCTTCTTTCTCCAGTTGGGCTTCTCCCTGTATCTTGGGCAGTAAATCGGATGGAACAAATAGATTTTGTACGGACTACCGTAAGGTAAACGATGTCACTGGGCCGGATTCATTTCCTCTTCCTCGGATGGAGGACTGCGTTGGTCAAGTCGGCGCAGCTACGTTTGTGAGCAAATTTGACCTGTTAAAGGGGTATTGGCAGGTGCCACTGATGAGTAGGGCACGTGAAATCTCTGCCTTTATTACACCTTTTGGTCTGTACTCGTATTCGGTTATGAGTTTCGGACTGCGTAATACGCCTGCCACTTTTCAGCGATTTATGAACAGGGTTGTCTCTGGTCTGGCCGGTTGCGCTGTTTATCTGGACGATGTAGTGATATATGCAGATGCTTGGGAGGAGCATCTGTCCCGTATTCAGGCCTTGTTCGGACGTCTGGCTGCGGGTCGCCTCACGATGAATTTGGCTGAATGTGAGTTTGCTCAGGCGACTGTTGTATACCTTGGAAAGATGGTTGGGCAGGGTGACGTGCGCCCTGTTCATGAATATTGAGGTGACCGACCATTGTTTGATTTTGTCATGTTCTATCCTTTCTGTTTGTCCCCTCCTAGTCTTGTGTTCTTCTTTCCTCTTAAAGGTTGCTTCCTGTGTAAAGGTTGCTGAGGTCTGGAGAGGAGGATGATGGGTGGGGCAAGTGGAGGTGTGAACATGTATAATTTGTCGGTTTGGGACGCAGGGGCTGGTACGTTGGTCCGGGGTCCTTGTTGGTCCCCGGTCTTATGGGGGGGGGTGTGACGACCCTCCCACTCTGTCTGCCGTATTCTCTCTTTGTTCTTGTTTCCTTGTTAGGATGCCGGTGGGGCGGAGTTGGGAGGGTCGTCAGCTACATGGGAAACACCTGGGCCGGGTGTGTCCCAGGATAAATGGACCTCTTCCACATTCATTAGGAAGACTCTCTCCAGGCAGATACTTTGATTTTGGTTGTGATATTTTTGTGGCCTTTTTGGGTTGTTTGCTTTGGCACTTATCAACACTTTTCTATATTACATTTATGCAAGCAAACACTCACTTACACTACTGACTACTGATTACACACCCCATTGTTATTTCAGTTAGTTACTTTAATTAATAAATATATACTTTGAGTACTCCTTGTCTCCACGTGTCTCCCTTTTGTTACGAACTTGAGCCGGTTCGTGACACACTGAACATCCTAGAACTGAATAGTTCTCTAACAGACTAACTATAAACATACTAGAACTGGAGAGTGCTCTAACAGACTAGCACTAAACATCATAAAACAAAATAGTGCTCTAACAGACTAGCACTAAACATCCTAGAACTGGATAGTGCTCTAACCAACTAACACTAAATATCTTAGAACTGGATAGTGCTCTAACAGACTAGCACTAAACATCCTAAAACAAAATAGTGCTCTAACAGACTAGCACTAAACATCCTAGAACTGGGTATTGCTCTAACAGACTAGCACTAAACATCCTAGAACTGAATAGTGCTCTAACAGACTAACTATAAACATCCTAGAACTGGATAGTGCTCTAACAGACTAACACCAAACATCATAGATCTGGATAGTGCTCTAACAGACTAGCACTAAACATCTTAGAAATGGATAGATATCTAACAGACTAGCATTTAACATCATAGAAATGGATAGTTCTCTTACAGACTAGCACTAAACTTTCTAGAACTGTAGTGCTTTTTTCAGACTAGCCCTAAACATCTTATAACTGCAAAGTGCTCTAACAGACTAACAGTAAACATCCTAGAACTGGATAGTGCTCTAACAGACTAACACTAAACATCCTAGAACTGGATAGTGTTCTAACAGACTAACAATAAACATACTGGAACTGGATAGAGCTCTAACAAATGCTAAACATCCTAGAACTTGATAGTGCTCTAACAGACTAGCACTAAACATCATAGATCTGGATAGTGCTCTAACAGACTAGCACTGAACATCCTAGAACTGGATAGTGCTCTAACAGACTAACACTAAACATCCTAGAACTGGATAGTGCTCTAACAGACTAGCACTAAACATCCTAAAACAGGATAGTGCTCTAACAGACTAACACTAAACATCCTAGAACTGCGTAGTGCTCTAACAGACTAGCACTGAACATCCTAGAACTGAATAGTGCTCTAACAGACTAACTATAAACATCCTAGAACTGGATAGGGCTCTAACAGACTAACACTAAACATCCTAGAACTGGATAGTGCTCTAACAGACTACAACTAAACATTCTAGAACTGGATAGTGCTCTAACAGACTAACACTAAACATCCTAGAACTGGATAGGGCTCTAACAGACTAGCACTAAACATCCTAGAACTGGATAGTGCTCTATCAACCTAACACTAAACATCCTAGAACAAGGTTAGTGCTCTAACAGACTAGCACTGAACATCCTAGAACTGGATAGTGCTCTAACAGACTAACTATTAACATCCTAGAACTGGATAGGGCTCTAACACTCTAGCACTAAACATCCTAGAACTGGATAGTGCTCTAACAGACTAACACTAAACATCCTAGAACTGGATAGTGCTCTAACAGACTAACACTAAACATCCTAGAACTGGATAGTGCTCTAACAGACTAACACTAAACATCCTAGAATTGGATAGTGCTCTTACAGACTAACACTAAACATCCTAGAACTGTGCAGCGCTCTAACAGACTAGCACTAAACATCCTAAAAACAAAATAGTGCTCTAACAGACTAACACTAAACATCCTAGAACTGGGTATTGCTCTAACAGACTAGCACTAAACATCCTAGAACTGTCTAGTGCTCTAACATACTAACATTAAACATCCTAAAACAAAATAGTGCTCTAACAGACTAACTATAAACATCCTAGAACAGGATAGGGCTCTAACAGTCTAACACTAAACATCCTAGAACTGGATAGTGCTCTAACACACTACAACTAAACATTCTAGAACTGGATAGTGCTCTAACAGACTATCACTAAACATCCTAGAACTGCGTAGTGCTCTAACAGACTAGCACTAAACATCCTAAAACTGAATAGTTCTCTAACAGACTAGCACTGAACATCCTAGAACTGAATAGTTCTCTAACAGACTAACTATAAACATACTAGAACTGGAGAGTGCTCTAACAGACTAGCACTAAACATCATAAAACAAAATAGTGCTCTAACAGACTAGCACTAAACATCCTAGAACTGGATAGTGCTCTAACCAACTAACACTAAATATCTTAGAACTGGATAGTGCTCTAACAGACTAGCACTAAACATCCTAAAACAAAATAGTGCTCTAACAGACTAGCACTAAACATCCTAGAACTGGGTATTGCTCTAACAGACTAGCACTAAACATCCTAGAACTGAATAGTGCTCTAACAGACTAACTATAAACATCCTAGAACTGGATAGTGCTCTAACAGACTAACACCAAACATCATAGATCTGGATAGTGCTCTAACAGACTAGCACTAAACATCTTAGAAATGGATAGATATCTAACAGACTAGCATTTAACATCATAGAAATGGATAGTTCTCTTACAGACTAGCACTAAACTTTCTAGAACTGTAGTGCTTTTTTCAGACTAGCCCTAAACATCTTATAACTGCAAAGTGCTCTAACAGACTAACAGTAAACATCCTAGAACTGGATAGTGCTCTAACAGACTAACACTAAACATCCTAGAACTGGATAGTGTTCTAACAGACTAACAATAAACATACTGGAACTGGATAGAGCTCTAACAAATGCTAAACATCCTAGAACTTGATAGTGCTCTAACAGACTAGCACTAAACATCATAGATCTGGATAGTGCTCTAACAGACTAGCACTGAACATCCTAGAACTGGATAGTGCTCTAACAGACTAACACTAAACATCCTAGAACTGGATAGTGCTCTAACAGACTAGCACTAAACATCCTAAAAACAGGATAGTGCTCTAACAGACTAACACTAAACATCCTAGAACTGCGTAGTGCTCTAACAGACTAGCACTGAACATCCTAGAACTGAATAGTGCTCTAACAGACTAACTATAAACATCCTAGAACTGGATAGGGCTCTAACAGACTAACACTAAACATCCTAGAACTGGATAGTGCTCTAACAGACTACAACTAAACATTCTAGAACTGGATAGTGCTCTAACAGACTAACACTAAACATCCTAGAACTGGATAGGGCTCTAACAGACTAGCACTAAACATCCTAGAACTGGATAGTGCTCTATCAACCTAACACTAAACATCCTAGAACAAGGTTAGTGCTCTAACAGACTAGCACTGAACATCCTAGAACTGGATAGTGCTCTAACAGACTAACTATTAACATCCTAGAACTGGATAGGGCTCTAACACTCTAGCACTAAACATCCTAGAACTGGATAGTGCTCTAACAGACTAACACTAAACATCCTAGAACTGGATAGTGCTCTAACAGACTAACACTAAACATCCTAGAACTGGATAGTGCTCTAACAGACTAACACTAAACATCCTAGAATTGGATAGTGCTCTTACAGACTAACACTAAACATCCTAGAACTGTGCAGCGCTCTAACAGACTAGCACTAAACATCCTAAAACAAAATAGTGCTCTAACAGACTAACACTAAACATCCTAGAACTGGGTATTGCTCTAACAGACTAGCACTAAACATCCTAGAACTGTCTAGTGCTCTAACATACTAACATTAAACATCCTAAAACAAAATAGTGCTCTAACAGACTAACTATAAACATCCTAGAACTGGATAGGGCTCTAACAGTCTAACACTAAACATCCTAGAACTGGATAGTGCTCTAACACACTACAACTAAACATTCTAGAACTGGATAGTGCTCTAACAGACTATCACTAAACATCCTAGAACTGCGTAGTGCTCTAACAGACTAGCACTAAACATCCTAAAACTGAATAGTTCTCTAACAGACTAGCACTGAACATCCTAGAACTGAATAGTTCTCTAACAGACTAACTATAAACATACTAGAACTGGAGAGTGCTCTAACAGACTAGCACTAAACATCCTGAAACAAAATAGTGCTCTAACAGACTAGCACTAAACATCCTAGAACTGGGTATTGCTCTAACAGACTAGCACTAAACATCCTAGAACTGTGTAGCGCTCTAACAGACTAGCACTAAACATCCTAAAACAAAATAGTGCAACATCCTAGAACTAGAGAGTGCTCTAACAGACTAGCACTAAACATCCTAAAACTGAATAGTTCTCTAACAGACTAGCACTGAACATCCTAGAACTGAATAGTTCTCTAACAGACTAACTATAAACATACTAGAACTGGAGAGTGCTTTAACAGACTAGCACTAAACATCATAAAACAAAATAGTGCTCTAACAGACTAGCACTAAACATCCTAGAACTGGATAGTGCTCTAACCAACTAACACTAAATATCTTAGAACTGGATAGTGCTCTAACAGACTAGCACTAAACATCCTAAAACAAAATAGTGCTCTAACAGACTAGCACTAAACATCCTAGAACTGGGTATTGCTCTAACAGACTAGCACTAAACATCCTAGAACTGAATAGTGCTCTAACAGACTAACTATAAACATCCTAGAACTGGATAGTGCTCTAACAGACTAACACCAAACATCATAGATCTGGATAGTGCTCTAACAGACTAGCACTAAACATCTTAGAAATGGATAGATATCTAACAGACTAGCATTTAACATCATAGAAATGGATAGTTCTCTTACAGACTAGCACTAAACTTTCTAGAACTGTAGTGCTTTTTTCAGACTAGCCCTAAACATCTTATAACTGCAAAGTGCTCTAACAGACTAACAGTAAACATCCTAGAACTGGATAGTGCTCTAACAGACTAACACTAAACATCCTAGAACTGGATAGTGTTCTAACAGACTAACAATAAACATACTGGAACTGGATAGAGCTCTAACAAATGCTAAACATCCTAGAACTTGATAGTGCTCTAACAGACTAGCACTAAACATCATAGATCTGGATAGTGCTCTAACAGACTAGCACTGAACATCCTAGAACTGGATAGTGCTCTAACAGACTAACACTAAACATCCTAGAACTGGATAGTGCTCTAACAGACTAACACTAAACATCCTAGAACTGCGTAGTGCTCTAACAGACTAGCACTGAACATCCTAGAACTGAATAGTGCTCTAACAGACTAACTATAAACATCCTAGAACTGGATAGGGCTCTAACAGACTAACACTAAACATCCTAGAACTGGATAGTGCTCTAACAGACTACAACTAAACATTCTAGAACTGGATAGTGCTCTAACAGACTAACACTAAACATCCTAGAACTGAATAGTGCTCTAACAGACTAACTATAAACATCCTAGAACTGGATAGTGCTCTAACAGACTAACACTAAACATCCTAGAACTGGATAGTGCTCTAACAGACTAACACTAAACATCCTAGAACTGCGTAGTGCTCTAACAGACTAGCACTGAACATCCTAGAACTGAATAGTGCTCTAACAGACTAACTATAAACATCCTAGAACTGGATAGGGCTCTAACAGACTAACACTAAACATCCTAGAACTGGATAGTGCTCTAACAGACTACAACTAAACATTCTAGAACTGGATAGTGCTCTAACAGACTAACACTAAACATCCTAGAACTGGATAGGGCTCTAACAGACTAGCACTAAACATCCTAGAACTGGATAGTGCTCTATCAACCTAACACTAAACATCCTAGAACAAGGTTAGTGCTCTAACAGACTAGCACTGAACATCCTAGAACTGGATAGTGCTCTAACAGACTAACTATTAACATCCTAGAACTGGATAGGGCTCTAACACTCTAGCACTAAACATCCTAGAACTGGATAGTGCTCTAACAGACTAACACTAAACATCCTAGAACTGGATAGTGCTCTAACAGACTAACACTAAACATCCTAGAACTGGATAGTGCTCTAACAGACTAACACTAAACATCCTAGAATTGGATAGTGCTCTTACAGACTAACACTAAACATCCTAGAACTGTGCAGCGCTCTAACAGACTAGCACTAAACATCCTAAAACAAAATAGTGCTCTAACAGACTAACACTAAACATCCTAGAACTGGGTATTGCTCTAACAGACTAGCACTAAACATCCTAGAACTGTCTAGCGCTCTAACATACTAACATTAAACATCCTAAAACAAAATAGTGCTCTAACAGACTAACTATAAACATCCTAGAACTGGATAGGGCTCTAACAGTCTAACACTAAACATCCTAGAACTGGATAGTGCTCTAACACACTACAACTAAACATTCTAGAACTGGATAGTGCTCTAACAGACTATCACTAAACATCCTAGAACTGCGTAGTGCTCTAACAGACTAGCACTAAACATCCTAAAACTGAATAGTTCTCTAACAGACTAGCACTGAACATCCTAGAACTGAATAGTTCTCTAACAGACTAACTATAAACATACTAGAACTGGAGAGTGCTCTAACAGACTAGCACTAAACATCATAAAACAAAATAGTGCTCTAACAGACTAGCACTAAACATCCTAGAACTGGATAGTGCTCTAACCAACTAACACTAAATATCTTAGAACTGGATATTGCTCTAACAGACTAGCACTAAACATCCTAAAACAAAATAGTGCTCTAACAGACTAGCACTAAACATCCTAGAACTGGGTATTGCTCTAACAGACTAGCACTAAACATCCTAGAACTGTGTAGCGCTCTAACAGACTAGCACTAAACATCCTAAAACAAAATAGTGCAACATCCTAGAACTGGAGAGTGCTCTAACAGACTAACACTAAACATCCTAGAACTGGATAGTGCTATAATAGACTAACACTAAACATCCTAGAACTGCGTAGCGCTCTAACAGAATAGCACTAAACATCCTAAATCTGGATAGTGCTCTAACAGACTAACACTAACCATTCTAGAACTGCGTAGTGCTCTAACACACTAGCACTGAAAATCCTAGAACTGAATAGTGCTCTAACAGACTAACTATAAACATCCTAGAACTGGATAGTGCTCTAACAGACTAACACCAAACATCATAGATCTGGATAGTGCTCTAACAGACTAGCACTAAACATCTTAGAAATGGATAGATATCTAACAGACTAGCATTTAACATCATAGAAATGGATAGTTCTCTTACAGACTAGCACTAAACTTTCTAGAACTGTAGTGCTTTTTTCAGACTAGCCCTAAACCTCTTATAACTGCAAAGTGCTCTAACAGACTAACAGTAAACATCCTAGAACTGGATAGTGCTCTAACAGACTAACACTAAACATCCTAGAACTGGATGGTGTTCTAACAGACTAACAATAAACATACTGGAACTGGATAGAGCTCTAACAAATGCTAAACATCCTAGAACTTGATAGTGCTCTAACAGACTAGCACTAAACATCATAGATCTTGATAGTGCTCTAACAGACTAGCACTGAACATCCTAGAACTGGATAGGGCTCTAACAGACTAGCACTAAACATCCTAGAACTGGATAGTGCTCTATCAACCTAACACTAAACATCCTAGAACAAGGTTAGTGCTCTAACAGACTAGCACTGAACATCCTAGAACTGGATAGTGCTCTAACAGACTAACTATTAACATCCTAGAACTGGATAGGGCTCTAACACTCTAGCACTAAACATCCTAGAACTGGATAGTGCTCTAACAGACTAACACTAAACATCCTAGAACTGGATAGTGCTCTAACAGACTAACACTAAACATCCTAGAACTGGATAGTGCTCTAACAGACTAACACTAAACATCCTAGAATTGGATAGTGCTCTTACAGACTAACACTAAACATCCTAGAACTGTGCAGCGCTCTAACAGACTAGCACTAAACATCCTAAAACAAAATAGTGCTCTAACAGACTAACACTAAACATCCTAGAACTGGGTATTGCTCTAACAGACTAGCACTAAACATCCTAGAACTGTCTAGCGCTCTAACATACTAACATTAAACATCCTAAAACAAAATAGTGCTCTAACAGACTAACTATAAACATCCTAGAACTGGATAGTGCTCTAACACACTACAACTAAACATTCTAGAACTGGATAGTGCTCTAACAGACTATCACTAAACATCCTAGAACTGCGTAGTGCTCTAACAGACTAGCACTAAACATCCTAAAACTGAATAGTTCTCTAACAGACTAGCACTGAACATCCTAGAACTGAATAGTTCTCTAACAGACTAACTATAAACATACTAGAACTGGAGAGTGCTCTAACAGACTAGCACTAAACATCATAAAACAAAATAGTGCTCTAACAGACTAGCACTAAACATCCTAGAACTGGATAGTGCTCTAACCAACTAACACTAAATATCTTAGAACTGGGTATTGCTCTAACAGACTAGCACTAAACATCCTAGAACTGTGTAGCGCTCTAACAGACTAGCACTAAACATCCTAAAACAAAATAGTGCAACATCCTAGAACTGGAGAGTGCTCTAACAGACTAACACTAAACATCCTAGAACTGGATAGTGCTATAATAGACTAACACTAAACATCCTAGAACTGCGTAGCGCTCTAACAGAATAGCACTAAACATCCTAAATCTGGATAGTGCTCTAACAGACTAACACTAACCATTCTAGAACTGCGTAGTGCTCTAACACACTAGCACTGAAAATCCTAGAACTGAATAGTGCTCTAACAGACTAACTATAAACATCCTAGAACTGGATAGTGCTCTAACAGACTAACACCAAACATCATAGATCTGGATAGTGCTCTAACAGACTAGCACTAAACATCTTAGAAATGGATAGATATCTAACAGACTAGCATTTAACATCATAGAAATGGATAGTTCTCTTACAGACTAGCACTAAACTTTCTAGAACTGTAGTGCTTTTTTCAGACTAGCCCTAAACCTCTTATAACTGCAAAGTGCTCTAACAGACTAACAGTAAACATCCTAGAACTGGATAGTGCTCTAACAGACTAACACTAAACATCCTAGAACTGGATGGTGTTCTAACAGACTAACAATAAACATACTGGAACTGGATAGAGCTCTAACAAATGCTAAACATCCTAGAACTTGATAGTGCTCTAACAGACTAGCACTAAACATCATAGATCTTGATAGTGCTCTAACAGACTAGCACTGAACATCCTAGAACTGGATAGTGCTCTAACAGACTAACACTAAACATCCTAGAACTGGATAGTGCTCTAACAGACTAGCACTAAACATCCTAAAACAGGATAGTGCTCTAACAGACTAACACTAAACATCCTAGAACTGCGTAGTGCTCTAACAGACTAGCACTGAACATCCTAGAACTGAATAGTGCTCTAACAGACTAACTATAAACATCCTAGAACTGGATAGGGCTCTAACAGACTAACACTAAACATCCTAGAACTGGATAGTGCTCTAACAGACTACAACTAAACATTCTAGAACTGGATAGTGCTCTAACAGACTAACACTAAACATCCTAGAACTGGATAGGGCTCTATCAACCTAACACTAAACATCCTAGAACAAGGTTAGTGCTCTAACAGACTAGCACTGATCATCCTAGAACTGGATAGTGCTCTAACAGACTAACTATTAACATCCTAGAACTGGATAGGGCTCTAACACTCTAGCACTAAACATCCTAGAACTGGATAGTGCTCTAACAGACTAACACTAAACATCCTAGAACTGGATAGTGCTCTAACAGACTAACACTAAACATCCTAGAACTGGATAGTGCTCTAACTGACTAGCACTAAACATCTTAAAACAAAATAGTGCTCTAACAGACTAACACTAAACATCCTAGAACTGGGTATTGCTCTAACAGACTAGCACTAAACATCCTAGAACGGTCTAGCGCTCTAACATACTAACATTAAACATCCTAAAACAAAATAGTGCTCTAACAGACTAACTATAAACATCCTAGAACTGGATAGGGCTCTAACAGTCTAACACTAAACATCCTAGAACTGGATAGTGCTCTAACACACTACAACTAAACATTCTAGAACTGGATAGTGCTCTAACAGACTATCACTAAACATCCTAGAACTGCGTAGTGCTCTAACAGACTAGCACTAAACATCCTAAAACTGAATAGTTCTCTAACAGACTAGCACTGAACATCCTAGAACTGAATAGTTCTCTAACAGACTAACTATAAACATACTAGAACTGGAGAGTGCTCTAACAGACTAGCACTAAACATCATAAAACAAAATAGTGCTCTAACAGACTAGCACTAAACATCCTAGAACTGGATAGTGCTCTAACCAACTAACACTAAATATCTTAGAACTGGATAGTGCTCTAACAGACTAGCACTAAACATCCTAGAACTGGGTATTGCTCTAACAGACTAGCACTAAACATCCTAGAACTGTGTAGCGCTCTAACAGACTAGCACTAAACATCCTAAAACAAAATAGTGCAACATCCTAGAACTGGAGAGTGCTCTAACAGACTAACACTAAACATCCTAGAACTGGATAGTGCTCTAATAGACTAACACTAAACATCCTAGAACTGCGTAGCGCTCTAACAGAATAGCACTAAACATCCTAAATCTGGATAGTGCTCTAACAGACTAACACTAACCATTCTAGAACTGCGTAGTGCTCTAACACACTAGCACTGAAAATCCTAGAACTGAATAGTGCTCTAACAGACTAACTATAAACATCCTAGTACTGGATAGTTCTCTAACAGACTAACACCAAACATCATAGATCTGGATAGTGCTCTAACAGACTAGCACTAAACATCTTAGAAATGGATAGATATCTAACAGACTAGCATTTAACATCATAGAAATGGATAGTTCTCTTACAGACTAGCACTAAACTTTCTAGAACTGTAGTGCTTTTTTCAGACTAGCCCTAAACCTCTTATAACTGCAAAGTGCTCTAACAGACTAACAGTAAACATCCTAGAACTGGATAGTGCTATAACAGACTAACACTAAACATCCTAGAACTGGATAGTGTTCTAACAGACTAACAATAAACATACTGGAACTGGATAGAGCTCTAACAAATGCTAAACATCCTAGAACTTGATAGTGCTCTAACAGACTAGCACTAAACATCATAGATCTGGATAGTGCTCTAACAGACTAGCACTGAACATCCTAGAACTGGATAGTGCTCTAACAGACTAACACTAAACATCCTAGAACTGGATAGTGCTCTAACAGACTAGCACTAAACATCCTAAAACAGGATAATGCTCTAACAGACTAACACTAAACATCCTAGAACTGCGTAGTGCTCTAACAGACTAGCACTGAACATCCTAGAACTGAATAGTGCTCTAACAGACTAACTATAAACATCCTAGAACTGGATAGGGCTCTAACAGACTAACACTAAACATCCTAGAACTGGATAGTGCTCTAACAGACTACAACTAAACATTCTAGAACTGGATAGTGCTCTAACAGACTAACACTAAACATCCTAGAACTGGATAGGGCTCTAACAGACTAGCACTAAACATCCTAGAACTGGATAGTGCTCTATCAACCTAACACTAAACATCCTAGAACAAGGTTAGTGCTCTAACAGACTAGCACTGAACATCCTAGAACTGGATAGTGCTCTAACAGACTAACTATTAACATCCTAGAACTGGATAGGGCTCTAACACTCTAGCACTAAACATCCTAGAACTGGATAGTGCTCTAACAGACTAACACTAAACATCCTAGAACTGGATAGTGCTCTAAAAGACTAAAACTAAACATCCTAGAACTGGATAGTGCTCTTACAGACTAACACTAAACATCCTAGAACTGTGCAGCGCTCTAACAGACTAGCACTAAACATCCTAAAACAAAATAGTGCTCTAACAGACTAACACTAAACATCCTAGAACTGGGTATTGCTCTAACAGACTAGCACTAAACATCCTAGAACTGTCTAGCGCTCTAACATACTAACATTAAACATCCTAAACAAAATAGTGCTCTAACAGACTAACTATAAACATCCTAGAACTGGATAGGGCTCTAACAGTCTAACACTAAACATCCTAGAACTGGATAGTGCTCTAACACACTACAACTAAACATTCTAGAACTGGATAGTGCTCTAACAGACTATCACTAAACATCCTAGAACTGCGTAGTGCTCTAACAGACTAGCACTAAACATCCTAAAACTGAATAGTTCTCTAACAGACTAGCACTGAACATCCTAGAACTGAATAGTTCTCTAACAGACTAACTATAAACATACTAGAACTGGAAAGTGCTCTAACAGACTAGCACTAAACATCATAAAACAAAATAGTGCTCTAACAGACTAGCACTAAACATCCTAGAACTGGATAGTGCTCTAACCAACTAACACTAAATATCTTAGAACTGGATAGTGCTCTAACAGACTAGCACTAAACATCCTAAAACAAAATAGTGCTCTAACAGACTAGCACTAAACATCCTAGAACTGGGTATTGCTCTAACAGACTAGCACTAAACATCCTAGAACTGTGTAGCGCTCTAACAGACTAGCACTAAACATCCTAAAACAAAATAGTGCAACATCCTAGAACTGGAGAGTGCTCTAACAGACTAACACTAAACATCCTAGAACTGGATAGTGCTCTAATAGACTAACACTAAACATCCTAGAACTGCGTAGCGCTCTAACAGAATAGCACTAAACATCCTAAATCTGGATAGTGCTCTAACAGACTAACACTAACCATTCTAGAACTGCGTAGTGCTCTAACAGACTAGCACTGAAAATCCTAGAACTGAATAGTGCTCTAACAGACTAACTATAAACATCCTAGTACTGGATAGTTCTCTAACAGACTAACACCAAACATCATAGATCTGGATAGTGCTCTAACAGACTAGCACTAAACATCTTAGAAATGGATAGATATCTAACAGACTAGCATTTAACATCATAGAAATGGATAGTTCTCTTACAGACTAGCACTAAACTTTCTAGAACTGTAGTGCTTTTTTCAGACTAGCCCTAAACCTCTTATAACTGCAAAGTGCTCTAACAGACTAACAGTAAACATCCTAGAACTGGATAGTGCTCTAACAGACTAACACTAAACATCCTAGAACTGGATAGTGTTCTAACAGACTAACAATAAACATACTGGAACTGGATAGAGCTCTAACAAATGATAAACATCCTAGAACTTGATAGTGCTCTAACAGACTAGCACTAAACATCATAGATCTGGATAGTGCTCTAACAGACTAGCACTGAACATCCTAGAACTGGATAGTGCTCTAACAGACTAACACTAAACATCCTAGAACTGGATAGTGCTCTAACAGACTAGCACTAAACATCCTAAAACAGGATAGTGTTCTAACAGACTAACACTAAACATCCTAGAACTGCGTAGTGCTCTAACAGACTAGCACTGAACATCCTAGAACTGAATAGTGCTCTAACAGACTAACTATAAACATCCTAGAACTGGATAGGGCTCTAACAGACTAACACTAAACATCCTAGAACTGGATAGTGCTCTAACAGACTACAACTAAACATTCTAGAACTGGATAGTGCTCTAACAGACTAACACTAAACATCCTAGAATTGGATAGTGCTCTAACAGATAAACACTAAACATCCTAGAACTGGATAGTGCTCTAACAGACTAGCAATAAACATCCAAGAACTTGAGAGTGCTCTAACAGACTTACAATAAACATACTTGAACTGGATAGAGCTCTAACAAATGTTAAATATCCTAGAACTGGATAGTGCTCTAACAGACTAGCACTAAACATCATAGATCTGGATAGTGCTCTAACAGACTAGCACTGATCATCCTAGAACTGGATAGATGCTCTAACAGACTAACACTAAACATCCTAGAACTGGATTGTGCTCTAATAGACTAACTATAAACATCCTAGAACTGGATAGGGCTCTAACAGAGTAGCACTAAACATCCTAGAGCTGGATAGTGCTCTATTAGACTAACACTAAACATCCTAGAACAAGGATAGTGCTCTAACAGACTAGCACTAAACATCCTAGAACTGCTTAGTGCTCTAACAGACTAGCACTGAACATCCTAGAACTGGATAGTGCTCTAACAGACTAACTATAAACATCCTTGAACTGGATAGTATTCTAACAGACTAACACTAAACATCCTAGAACTGGATAGTGCTCTAACAGACTAACACAAAACATCCTAGAACTGGATAGTGCTCTAACAGACTAACACCAAACATCATATATCTGGATAGTGCTCTAACAGACTAGCACTAAACATCTTAGAAATGGATAGATATCTAACAGACTAGCATTTAACATCATATAAATGGATAGTTCTCTTACAGACTAGCACTAAACTTTCTAGAACTGTAGTGCTTTTTTCAGACTAGCCCTAAACATTTTATAACTGCAAAGTGCTCTAACAGACTAACAGTAAACATCCTAGAACTGGATAGAGCTCTAACAAATGCTAAACATCCTAGAACTGGATAGTGCTCTAACAGACTAGCACTAAACATCATAGATCTGGATAGTGCACTAACAGACTAGCACTGAACATCATAGAAATTGATAGTTATCTAACAGACTAGCAATACAAATCCTAGAACTGGAGAGTGCTCTAACAAACACTAAACATCCTAGAACTGGATAGTGCTCTAACAGACTAACACTAAACATCCTAGAACTGGAAAGTGCTCTAACAGACTAGCACTAAACATCCTAGAAATTGATAGTTCTCTAAAAGACTAGCAATAAACATCCTAGAACTGCATAGTGCTCTAACAGACTAGCACTGAACATCCTAGAACTGGATAGTGCTCTATCAGACAAATTCTAAACATCGTAGAACTGGATAGTGCTCTAACAGACTAAATATAAAAGTCCTAGAACTGGATAGGGCTCTAACAGACTAGCACTAAACATCCTAGAACTGGATAGTGCTCTATCAACCTAACACTAAACATCCTAGAACAAGGTTAGTGCTCTAACAGACTAGCACTGAACATCCTAGAACTGGATAGTGCTCTAACAGACTAACTATTAACATCCTAGAACTGGATAGGGCTCTAACACTCTAGCACTAAACATCCTAGAACTGGATAGTGCTCTAACAGACTAACACTAAACATCCTAGAACTGGATAGTTTTCTAACAGACTACAACTAAACATTCTAGAACTTTATTGTGCTTTAACAGACTATCACTAAACATCCTAGAACTGGATAGTGCTCTAACAGACTGACACTAAACATCCTGGAACTGGATAGTGCTCTAACAAACACTAAACATCCTAGAACTGGATAGTTCTCTAACAGTCTAGCCCTAAACATCTTAGAACTGTATAGTACTCTTTGCATTCTCAACACATACTTGCATATTTCCCCCATTACACACAATCCTGGTAAAATTGTTTTTACACATCGTTTATAATGTAGCTTAGTGTCTATAGTGTAGCATGTAGTTCACATCTACAGTGTTCACAGTTTACATACCACATGTTGATTTGTGTCCATTCTACATCTATTATATTGTCTGTATACAGTGCCTTGAAAAAGTATTCATCCCCCGTGGCATTTTTCCTATAATTTTTATTTCGATTTAATGTAATGGACACACACACAACAGTCCAAATTGGTGAAGTGAAAAAAAAAAAATACTTCTTTAAAAAAATCATAAAAATTAAATAACAGAGAAGTGGTGGGTGCATATGTATTCACCCCCTTTGTTATGAAGCCCCTAAATAAGATATGGTGCAACCAATTACCTTCAGAAGTCACATAATTAGTTGTTGTTTATCGTCTGTCTGTATATCCTGTTTATTGTCTGTCTGTATATCCTGTTTATCGTCTGTCTGTATATCCTATTTATCGTCCGTCTGTATATCCTGTTTATCATATGTCTGTATATCCTGTTTATTGTCTGTCTGTATATCCTGTTTATCATCTGTCTGTATATCCTGTTTATCATATGTCGGTATATCCTGTTTATTGTCTGTCTGTATATCCTGTTTATCATCTGTCTGTATATCCTGTTTATCGTCTGTCTGTATATCCTGTTTATCGTCTGTCTGTATATCCTGTTTATCGTCTGTCTGTATATCCTATTTATCGTCTGTCTGTATATCCTGTTTATCATATGTCTGTATATCCTGTTTATTGTCTGTCTGTATATCCTGTTTATCATCTGTCTGTATATCCTGTTTATCATCTGTCTGTATATCCTGTTTATCATATGTCTATATATCCTGTTTATCATCTGTCTGTATATCCTGTTTATCATCTGTCTGTATATCCTGTTTATCATCTGTCTGTATATCCTGTTTATTATCTGGCTGTATATCCTGTTTATCATCTGTCTGTATATCCTGTTTATCGTCTGTCTGTATATCCTGTTTATTGTGGTGGCACCAAATTCTTACACATACGTGTTTGACGAATAAAGGTGATTCTGATAATGCCACGGAACGTGGTAACATTTTATAATCCATCTGTAGATGCTCAACAAACCATCAACAGACTATCAGTACCATGTCAGCTGCATGTCAACAGACTATCAGTACCATTTCAGCTGCATGTCAACAGACTATCAGTACCATTTCAGCTGCATGTCAACAGACTATCAGTACCATGTCAGCTGCATGTCAACAGACTATCGGTACCATTTCAGCTGCATGTCAACAGACTATCGGTACCATGTCAGCTGCATGTCAACAGACTATCGGTACCATTTCAGCTGCATGTCAACAGACTATCGGTACCATGTCAGCTGCATGTCAACAGACTATCGGTACCATTTCAGCTGCATGTCAACAGACTATCAGTACCATTTCAGCTGCATGTCAACAGACTATCGGTACCATGTCAGCTGCATGTCAACAGACTATCAAGACCATGTCAGCTGCATGTCAACAGACTATCGGTACCATGTCAGCTGCATGTCAACAGACTATCGGTACCATGTCAGCTGCATGTCAACAGACTATCGGTACCATGTCAGCTGCATGTCAACATGAAGGGATCTAACCTAACAGACTAAATGAAATAACATATAAAGTTGACTGATTCCTCCCTACGTAACGTAGCATATTTCAACCCTTGGTTTGGTGTGGAAAGGGCAGCAGTCACAGAGCCAACCGATTGTCTACACCAAATCCAAGCCTGAGAAGGGTACCTAACATAATAACTCAACAGACAAAAGAACAGCAACAATGTTTAAGTTAATTAAGCACCTCTGTGCTTCCCTATGTGACAAGGCATTATTTCACTCAGTGGTTTCGTTCAGAAAGGGCAACAGCCATAGAAGGAGCAATCCTACATTCTGCTGCTATAATGAGTGGTGGGTCAAGCTGTTGTCTGCCTGTCTGCATGTTCACCCTGGCCTTTAGAGACTGATCTGACCTATAGTCTGCAGGGAGCAGGAGGACATCTGATGGGGGAATCTCTGCTTCTGGATCTGAAAGACAAGAGGGAGGGAGGGAGGGAGGGAGGGAGGGAGGGAGGGAGGGAGGGAGGGAGGGAGGGAGGGAGAGGGCTGGAGGAAGGGAGGGACGGAGAGTAATCTGTACTGCACTGTACTGCTCTGTACCACTCTGTACGGTAATGAACCTCGCCTACATCTCCCTGTGTGTTTTCACTGCTGCACTGTTCTGCTCTGTTCTGCTCTGTACTGCTCTGTACTACTATGTACGGTAATGGACCTCGCCTACATCTCGCTGTGTGTTTTCACTGCACAAAATAAACAGAGCAGATTGTTATTCTCCATACCCCAGTGAATCACGATATTAGTTTTTATTTTCTTTTGTTTGGAGGAAGATGAAAGAAGGAGATTTATTTGGCTCATTTTCAGAGGATGCAAATCTGTGTCCCAAACAGTACCCTGTTCCCTATATACTGCAGTGCACTAAAACCTGTGGACCCTGGTCAAAAGTAGTGGACTATGTAGGGAATAGGGTGCCATTCTGGACATAGCGTTGTTGCACGGACTTTAGTGAGGCAATGCTTTTATAGGGGGTGTCGGTTATACAATGGATGAGGCAATGCTTTTATAGGGGGTGTATGTTATACAATGGATGAGGCAATGTCTCCTGTGTTATCAACAGAGGAGTCAACTGCTGGGAAGGACACGTTGATTGAATTCAACATTGAAATATAATTGCGTTTAACATTTAAACATGACTTATCCCATTGTAATTGCACAATGCAATAATATCTCTGTGGCTTAGGTATTCTTCTAATAATATTACATTTGTTTTATTCTATTTAGCATTTACCGCAAATCAGACTTGATGTCATCCATTAATACAAGTCTAAATATATCTAAATATTTTACAGTGACATTTTAGTCATTCAGCAGACGCTCTTATCCAGAGCGACTTATAGATTCACCTTAAGATAGTTAGGTGGGACAACCACATATCACAGTCATAGTAAGTACACTTTTCCTCAACAAAGTAGCTATCAGCATAGTCAGAGCTAGTAAGGGGGAAAGAAAGTCAAGTGTGAGTGTTAGTTCACGAAAGGTATGTCTTTTTTTGTGTGTGGGGGGGTTGCTGTGGGATTATTTAAGATACTCTTTGAAGAGGTAGGGTTTCAGAAATTTTTGGAAGATGGGCTGGGACTCTGCTGTTCTAGAGAAGAGCTTGGACTCGGCTCAGCGGGAGGGGTGGGAGGGCCAAGAGACCAGGGCCCAGTTTTCCAAAAGCATCTTAAGGCTATGTTCATCGTTAGAACCTTCATAGCAGCATTGTTAAATATCCGAGCTGTTTCCCAATTCCATCATTATTAACGTTGCCCTTAAACATGCTCGTAATCTAACGCCTGCCTCAGACCACTCGTAGAACAGCTAAGCGCGTCGTTAGATGCTTTTTGACCTCCCACATCAATTTATGCACAAAAGATCCCCGCTAAACATAGATTCACATGGTTGATCCCTCTCTCTGTGACTGCTGATAACTTCAGAACAAAAGTTGACATCAAATACGAAGTTGCCAATGTCTTTGCAATTAGTACAAACAAGCGACGTATAAAAGATTATTCAAATGAAAACCGAGATGACTGTGTTAAAATATAAACTGTAGGCTATAGGTGTTTTTTAATCAATTGAGCTCTATTTTGCTACTTTCTGTAATTTGACTCAATATACTGTGTCATGATGTGTAGCCTAGCATCTGCACAATGATGTGATCTTTGATTTTGTGAATTTTTATTGGGTGAACATTAGAATAAGCCACCTCAATATTTGCAGCCGTAGGTGATAATATCTCTAGGAGCTGATCCATTGTCAGTATTGTGAAATAATTCTAAGATTTGAATGGAGAAAGCTGATCCGAGAGCAGTGCTCCCTTTTTTTCAAATCTATCAGTATCGACACATGCTCCAATGACACACTTAGGGACCGTTTTAGGAAACACATGTTATATCTTTGTCTGTTGTAGGAAAGAGACATAGATAAAACACTCGTAAGCTTAAATTCCATTGCTGCCGGGAAACCAGGCCCAGAGGTGGCAGAACGGTGTGCTAAGGTTGGGGTGTAGGGTTTGAACATAGCCTGAAGGTAGGGTGGGGCAGTTCCTCTTGCTGCTCCATAGGTAAGCACCATGGTCTTGTAGTGGATGCGAGCTTCGACTGGAAGCCAGTGGAGTGTGCGGAGGAGCGGGGTGACATGGGAGAACTTGGGAAGGTTGAACACCAGGCGAGTTGCAGAATTGTGGATAAGTTACAGGGGTTTGATGGCACAAGCGGTGAACCCAGCCAACAGCAAGTTGCAGTAGTCCAGACGGGTGATGACAAGTGCCTGGATTAGGACCTGTGCCGCTTCCTGTGTGAGGTAGGGTTGTACTCTATGGATGTTGTAGAGCATGAACCTGCAGAAGCGAGTCACTGAGTCAATGTTTGCAGAGAACGACAGGGTTTCCAGGGTGACGCCAAGGCTCTTTGCACTCTGGGAGGGGGAAACCGTGGCGTGGAGTTGTCAACTTTGATGGAGAGGTTTTGGAACGGGCTGGCCTTCCCTGGGAGGAAGAGCAGCTCCGTCTTGTCCAAGTTCAGCTTGAGGTGGTAGGCCGACATCTAAGCTGAGATATCTGCCAGGCACTCAATGATGTGTTTCTCCACCTGGGTGTCAGAAGGGGGAAAGGAGAAAAGTAGTTGAGTGTCATCCGCATAGCAATGACAGGAGAGACTATGTGAGGATATGACAGAGCTGAGTGACTTGGTGTATAGAGAGAAGAGGAGAGGGCCTAGATCTGAGCCCTGGGGGACACCAGTAGTGAGAGTACATGGTGCAGACACAGATCCTTTCCACGTCACCTGGTAGGAGTGGCCTGCAAGGTAGGATGCAATCCAAAAGTCTGCAGATCCTGCGATGCCCAGCCCTGAGAGGGTGGACGGGAGGATCTGACGGTTCACGGTGTTGAAGGCAGCAGATAGAGCTAGGAGGATGAGAACAAAGGAGAGAGTCAGCTTTGGCAGTGTGGAGAGCCTGCCCGACACAGAGAAGAGCAGTCTCGGTTGAGTGACCCGTCTTGAAGCCTGACTGGTTAGGGTCAAGAAGATTGTTCTAAAAGAGATAGCGAGAGAGTTAGTCAGACAGAACAATCAAGTGTTTTGGAAAGAAAAGAAAGAAGGTATCTGGTCTGTAGTTTTTGACGTCAGATAAGTGTTGGTCTCTTGAGGAGGAGAGTGACTCAGGACATTTTGAAGTCAGAGGGGACACAGCCAGTGGTAAGGGATAAGTTGATGAGGGAAGTGAAGAATGGGAGACAGTCTCCAAAGTCAATGGATTTCATCTTGAAAGAGAGGTGTGAAAGAGGTCAAAGGTAAACCGCTTGCCTGGGGTTGGTCCCAAATGTCAACCTATTCCCTATTCAGTTGAAGACTGAAGTTTACATACACCTTAGCCAAATACATTTAAACTCAGTTATTCACAATTCCTGACATGCAATCCTAGTAACAATTCCCTGTCTTAGGTCAGTTAGGATCACCACTTTATTTTAAGAATGTGAAATGTCAGAATAATAGTAGAGTGAATGATTTATTTCAGATTTTATTTCTTTCATCACATTCCCAGTGGGTCAGACGTTTACATACACTCAATTAGTATTTGGTAGCATTGCCTTTAAATTGTTTAACTTGGGTCAAACGTTTCAGGTAGCCTTCCACAAGCTTCCCACAATAAGTTGGGTGAATTATGGCCCATTCCTCCTGACAGAGCAGGTGTAACTGTCAAAAGGCTGATGTGGATGCGGTGTTGGAGTCAGGCGCAGGACACAGAAGCTTAGTCGATCCGTCTTTAATAGTCACAGGAGCAAAATACAAATCCAACGGGCCTCATAAACAGGAGGCGAGCGAATACGCAAAACAGTGCGTAAAGTGCGAACAGCACTAACAATAAGAAAACAAATAACCTACACCAACAGACAGGCGTACAACGACACACAACTACAAACAAAACCAAAGGAAACTTATAGGTGACATAATCAATACGTGATGTGGAACAGGTGCACTAATCAGACAAAACCAAACAAACATAGATAACATCAAACGGTGGCAGCTAGTACTCCGGGGACGACGAACGCCGAAGCCTGCCCGAACAAGGAGGAGGAGCAGCCTCGGCGGAATTCGTGACAGTACCCCCCCCTTGACGCGCGGCTCCAGCCGTGCGCCGACCCCGGCCTCGGGGACGGCCAGGAGGACGTGGAGCAGGGCGCGTAGGATGACTACGATGGAATTCAGTCAGGAGGGATGGATCTAGAATGTCCCTCCTAGGCACCCAGCACCGTTCCTCTGGACCGTACCCCTCCCACTCCACGAGATATTGTAGACCCCCCATCCGACGTCTCGAATCCACGATGGACCGGATTGAGTACGCCGGAGCCCCCTCGATGTCCAGTGGGGGCGGAGGGGTCTCTCTTATCTCACTCTCCTGGAGTGGACCAGCTACCACCGGCCTGAGGAGAGACACATGGAATGAGGGGTTAATGCGATAGTCATTAGGCAGTTGCAACCTGTAACACACCTCATTCAATCTCCTCAGCACTTTAAATGGCCCCACAAACCGCCGGCCAAGCTTCCGGCAGGGCAGGCGAAGGGGCAGGTTTCGAGTTGAGAGCCAGACTCGATTTCCAGGGGCGTAGACTGGACCCTCACTGCGGTGGAGGTCGGCGCTCGACCTTCTGCCTGCGGATGGCCCGCTGCAGATGTACGTGGGCAGCGTTCCACGTCTCCTCCGAGCGCCGAAACCACTCATCCACCGCAGGAGCCTCGATCTGGCTCTGATGCCATGGTGCCAGAACCGGCTGATAACCTAACACACACTGAAAAGGGGTCAGGTTAGTTGAGGAGTGGCGGAGAGAGTTCTGAGCCATCTCTGCCCAGGGGATATACCCCGACCACTCCTCCGGCCGGCCCTGGCAATAGGATCTCAGAAACCTACCCACATCCTGGTTCACTCTCTTCACCTGCCCATTACTCTCAGGGTGGTAACCCGAGGTAAGGCTAACCGAGACCCCCAAGCGTTCCATGAACGGCCTCCAGACTCTAGAGGTGAATTGGGGACCCCGATCAGACACTATATCCTCGGGAACCCCGTAGTGCCGGAAGACGTGGGTGAACAAAGCCTCAGCGGTCTGTAGGGCAGTAGGGAGACCCGGCATTGGAATGAGATGACAGGCCTTAGAGAACCGATCCACAATGACCAGAATAGTGGTATTCCCCTGAGAGGGGGGAAGGTCCGTGACAAAGTCCACCGAGAGGTGAGACCACGGCCGTTGTGGAATGGGCAGAGGTTGTAACTTCCCCCTGGGCAGGTGTCTAGGCACCTTACACTGAGCGCACACTGAGCAGGAGGAGACATAAACCCTCACATCCCTAGCCAATGTTGGCCACCAGTACTTAACACTAAGGCAGTGCACTGTCCGGCCAATACCTGGATGTCCAGAGGAGGGTGACGTATGAGCCCAATAGATGAGACGATCCCGGACCTCGAGCGGCATGTACGTCCGACCCACTGGACACTCTGGGGGAGTAGGGTCGGTGCGTAACGCCTGCTCAATTTCCGCATCGACCTCCCATACCACCGGTGCCACCAGACAAGACTCCGGCAGTATGGGAGTGGGCTCAATGGACCTCTCCTCTGTGTCATACCGCCGGGACTGGGCGTCTGCCTTACCGTTCTGGGACCCTGGGATGTAAGGGATCTTAAAAACAAACCGGGTCAGGAACATGTTCCACCTAGCCTGACGAGGGTTCAATCTCCTCGCTGCCCGGATGTACTCCAGGTTGCGATGGTCAGTCAGAATGAGAAAAGGGTGTTGAGCCCCCTCAAGCCAATGCCTCCACACCTTAAGGGCTTGAACCACGGCTAACAGCTCCCTGTCCCCTACGTCATAATTACGCTCCGCCGGGCTGAGCTTCTTCTAATAAAAAGCGCAGGGACGGAGCTTAGGAGGCGTGCCGGAGCGTTGCGATAGTACTACCCCAATACCGGCCTCTGACGCGTCCACCTCTACCTGGAACGCTAAAGTGGGGTCCGGGTGCGCCAGCACCGGAGCCGAAGTGAACAGGTCCTTCAGTTTACGAAACGCCCTGTCCGCTTCAGCCGACCACTGCAAACGCACCGGGCCCCCCTTCAGCAGGGAAGTAATGGGAGCTGCTACCTGTCCAAAACCCCGGATAAACCTCCGGTAGTAATTGGCAAAACCCAAAAACTGCTGCACCTCTTTAATAGTGGTTGGGGTTTGCCAGTTACGCACGGCTGACACCCGGTCAATCTCCATCTTCACCCCTGATGCGGACAACCGATGACCCAAGAAGGAGATGGACTCCTGGAAAAACAGACATTTCTCTGCCTTGACATACAAGTCATGCTCCAACAGCCTACCCAACACTCGGCGCACCAGGGCTACATGCTCAGCTCGTGTAGCAGAGTACACTAGGATGTCGTCGATGTACACTACCACTCCCTGCCCATGCAGGTCCCGGAAGATCTTGTCCACAAATGATTGGAAGACTGAAGGAGCATTCATTAACCCGTATGGCATGACAAGATACTCATAATGACCTGAGGTGGTACTAAATGCCGTCTTCCATTCATCCCCCTCCCTAATGCGCACCAAGTTGTAAGCGCTCCTGAGATCCAGTTTTGTGAAGAAACGCGCTCCGCGTGATGATTCAGTCATACTCGCAATCAGAGGTAGAGAGTAACTGTATTTCACAGTAATCTGATTGAGACTATGATAATCAATACACGGGCGCAAACCTCCGTCCTTCTTCTTCACAAAAAAGAAACTCGAGGACGCAGGGGAAGTGGAGGGCCGTATGTATCCTTGTCTCAGGGAACACATGGCTCCGCGGAAGTGCCGCACCTGTCTGGAGGTTTATCGCACAATCTCCCTGTCTATGAGGTGACAATCGCGTCGCCCTCGTCTTGCTGAACACAAGTGCCAAATCCTCATACTCAGGGGGAATGTGCATTGCGGGCACTTAGTTCGGACTCTCCACCGTGGTCGCCCCAACGGAAACACCTAAACATCGCCCAACACACTGGCCAGACCATTCCTTGAGAGCCCTCTGTTGCCACGAAATGGTGGGGTCATGGGTGATTAACCAAGGAAGCCCCAGATCCACGGGATACGCAGGAGAGTCAATGAGGTACAACTGAATAATCTTTAGTGGCGCTGTGACCTCCCTAATCAACCCAGATCCCAACGGGCGGCTATCTAGGGCATGGACAGGAAAGGGTGCATCAACGGGCAGGAGGGGAATCCCTAACTTAGAAAAAAATTTCCGATCAATAAAATTCCCAGCTGCGCCTGAATCGACTAGCGCCTTATGCTGGGAATGAGATGCAACCTGAGGAAATACCACAGGTATACACAAGTGAACAACAGAGAGCTCTGGGTGAGTGGGGCGCCTACTCACCTGAAATGACTCCCCAGTGCGCGACCTGTTGCCTCGATTCCTCGGAGACCCTCCCCATCACCTAGCCGCAGTGTGTCCTCCACGGCCACAGCTGGTGCAGGGGACGGCCCCCCTCGGGTTCTCTCTCCTACTCTCTCTTGCACCAGCACCCCCGAGCTACATCGGGCTTGGCTCGGAGGTGCTGGGGGATGGAATGGACGGCCCCATCTCGGGACGTCCGCGGGTGGCCAGCAGGGTATCCAGACGGATGGACATGTCCACTAGCTAGTCGAAGGACAGATTGGTGTCCCTGCAGGCCAGCTCTCGATGAACGTCCTCACGCAGGCTACACCGATAGTGATCGATGAGGGCCCTCTCATTCCACCCCGCATCCGCCGCTAGCGTCTGGAAATCCAGGGCGAACTCCTGTGCGCTCCTCTTCCCCTGTCGGAGGTGGAACAGACGCTCCCCCGCCACTTTACCCTCAGGAGGGTGATCGAAAACTGCCCTGAAGCGGCGGGAGAACTTCGCATAGCTGATGGTGGCGGCGTCTATTCCCCTCCATTCGGCGTTGGTCCACTCCAACGCCTTGCCGGAGAGACAGGAGATGAGGGCGGAAACGTTCTCGTATCCCGAGGGCGCCGGGTGTATGGTGGCCAGGTAGAGTTCCACCTGAAAGAGGAACCCCTGACACCCGGCTGCGGTGCCATCATACGCCCTCGGGAGCGAGAGCCGAATCCCACTTGATTCCGGAGCTGGTCTGGTGGGGCTGGCCGATGGTGGTGGTAATGTAGGAGGAGGTGTGGGCACGCCTCCCCTCTCCCATCGGCGCAGGGTGTTCATTACCTCCTGCATGGCGGAGCCGAGTTGCTGGATCATGGCGTCCTGGCAGCTGACCCGATCCTCCAGCGACTCGGTCGCCGCCGCTGCTCCTGCTGACTCCATGTATGGTGTGTCGTTCTGTCAAAAGGCTGATGTGGATGCGGTGTTGGAGTCAGGCGCAGGACACAGAAGCTTAGTCGATCCGACTTTAATAGTCACAGGAGCAAAATACAAATCCAACGGGCCTCATAAACAGGAGGCGAGCGAATACGCAAAACAGTGCGTAAAGTGCGAACAGCACTAACAATAAGAAAACAAATAACCTACACCAACAGACAGGCGTACAACGACACACAACTACAAACAAAACCAAAGGAAACTTATAGGTGACATAATCAATACGTGATATGGAACAGGTGCACTAATCAGACAAAACCAAACAAACATAGATAACATCAAACGGTGGCTGCTAGTACTCCGGGGACGACGAACGCTGAAGCCTGCCCGAACAAGGAGGAGGAGCAGCCTCGGCGGAATTCGTGACAGTAACTGAGGCAGGTTTGTAGGCCTCCTTGCTCGCACATGCTTTTTCAGCTCTGCCCACAAATTTTCTATAGGATTGAGGTCAGGGCTTTGTGATGGCCACTCCAATACCTTGACTTTGTTGTCCTTAAGCCATTTTGCCACAACTTTGGAAGTATGCTTGGGGAAGACCCATTTGCGACCAAGCTTTAACATCCTGACTGATGTCTTGAGATGTTGCTTCAATATATCCACATAATTTTCCTTCCTCATGATGCCATCTATTTTGTGAAGTGCACCAGTCCCTCCCGCAGCAAAGCACCCCCACAGCATGATGCTGCCACCCCTGTGCTTCATGGTTGGTATGGTGTTCTTCGGCTTGCAAAAAAAACATTTTTCCTCCAAACATAACGATGGTCATTATGGGCAAACAGTTCTATTTTTGTTTCATCAGACCAGAGGACATTTCTCCAAAAAGTACGATCTTTGTCCCCATGTGGAGTTGCAAACCGTAGTCTGGCTGTTTTATGGCTGTTTTGGAGCAGTGGCTTCTTCCTTGCTGAGCGGCCTTTCAGGTTATGTCGATATAGGACTCGTTTTACTGTGGATATAGATACTGTTTCCTCCAGCATCTTCACAAGGTCCTTTGCTGTTGTTCTGGGATTGATTTGCACTTTTCGCACCAAAGTACGTTCATCTCTAGGAGCAGAACGCTTTTCCTTCCTGAGCGGCATGACGGCTGTGTGGTCCCATGGTGTTTATAGTTGCGTACTATTGTTTGTACAGATGAACGTAGCCCCTTCAGGCGTTTGGAAATTGCTCCCAAGGATGAACCAGACTTGTGGAGGTCTACAATTTTTTTTCTGAGGTCTTGGCTAATTTCTTTTGTTTTTCCCATGATGTCAAGCAAAGAGGCACTGAGTTTGAAGTTAGGCCTTGAAATACATCCACAGATACACCTCCAATTGACTCAAATGATGTCAATTTGCCTATCAGAAGCTTCTAAAGCCATGTCATAATTTCTGGAATTTTCCAAGCTGTTTAAAGGCACAGTCAACTTAGTGTATGTAAACTTCTGACTCATTGGATTTGTGATACAGTGAATTATAATTGAAATAATCTGTCTGTAAACAATTGTTGGAAAAATTACTTGCACAAAGTAGATGTCCTAACCGACTTGCCAAAACTATAGTTTCTTAACAAGAAATTTGTGGAGTTGTTGAAAAACGAGTCTTAATGACTCCAAGCTAAGTGTATGTAAACTTCCGACTTTAACTGTAGGTTTCCCTTATAAAAGAGCTCTTCAGACCTCATTGGGACTTCCTGGAGAAAGAACGTTTAAAAAAAAAATGGTGAAGGTTCTTGCACATTGTTTCACCACAGATATTTCACTGGATGTATAAATGTGAAGCATCCGATTGGTGTTTCCACTCACTACCAAATATGGTGATGAGAGGAATCCCAGTGGCCGGCAGTGGGCGAAGATTGAACGAGATGGATTTTGGCCGACATTATGCAAATGTTCTCATTGATTAAACATTTGATGTCAATACAGTTTTTTGTTCCCAAAACTACAATCTGTTATTAACTGAGTGGACACAGTTTTGTAGATTTTACCCTTTTCCAAAGTGTTAAAAAATGGCATTGTTTAGAAGGTGTGCAAGGGCGAATTGAGTTTTTGCACACACGTACACACGTACTTCACAGAGTAGGCGTTCTCTAACAGAAATATGCAAATACATGCTAGAATGCACCAATAGGATCTCGCTAGCTAGTGCTTGACTCTGCCCCCCTCCTTGCTTGTTTTGCTCACTACGACTAATTTGTTCCCATTGGAAACGACAGGCTGTGGTCTATCTTGAGTTAGTTATAACAAATCTAGGGTTTCACTTCTAAACAGCAGAAGGCCCTTTGTCATAATATTGAACAACAGCATAAATAAGTTTGACTCATCTTTCTAGTTTTATGCCCTGTTCTTCCTCCAATGTTACAGCCAAGCACTCAAGCACCACTCCAAATAAAGTGAATTAGATGTTCAAAGGGGTTTGTATAGAGGCTGCTGGCAATCATGTATAGTTTCTAGAAATGCCTCAACACAAGCCCTTCATAGAACAGAACTATTACTGCATCCCAATAGCTCTTAGGGCTCTGGTCAATACTAGTACACTATATAGGGAAAAGGGTGCTATTTGGGACTCAACCATAGTTCTAGAAAGACCTCAACAGAAGGTATTCATATAACAGAACTGTGTTTGACCCTCTCAATTTTGTTTACTTCTCTGGAGCATCCACATTGTCGTAAAAGTAATTAACATTCTAGTGTGTTACCTTTGACAACAGGTAGTCTCTGTAATAAACCTGTGATGTTTTCTAAAGGGCAATAAGTAGTCTCAGTAATAAACCTCTGATGTTTCTTAAAGGGCAATAAGTAGTCTCAGTAATAAACCTGTGATGTTTCATAAAGGACAATAGGTAGTCTCTGCAATAAATCTGTGATGTTTCGTAAAGGGCAATAGGTAGTCTCTGCAATAAACCTGTGATGTTTCGTAAAGGGCAATACGTAGTCTCTGCAATAAACCTGTGATGTTTCGTAAAGGGCAATACGTAGCCTCTGTAATAAACCTCTGATGTTTCTTAAAGGGCAATAGGTAGTCTCTGTAATAAACCTGTGATGTTTTAAAGGGCAATATGTAGCCTCTGTAATAAACCTCTGATGTTTCTTAAAGGGCAATAGGTTGTCTCTGTAATAAACCTGTGATGTTTTAAAGGGCAATATGTAGCCTCTGTAATAAACCTCTGATGTTTCTTAAAGGGCAATAGGTTGTCTCTGTAATAAACCTGTGATGTTTCTTAAAGGGCAATAGGTAGTCTCTGCAATAAACCTATGCTGTTTCCTAAAGGGCTGTGACATGGTGTGACTCACATAGAATTACCATCATAATGTGAGGAATTCCTAGTATTGATGCTATTTCAGTGATGCTGACACATGACAATATGAAGAAGATTTCCTTGAAATCAAGGCTATTTCTGTGATAATGAGAATGCCATTATGTAAACTGCTGTCCGGGTGTTTACTGGCAAAGAAGACAACGTGCTTTTCAACAGAATCAAGACCTGGTAAAGTAACATCATTATGGCCAGAAGTGAATAAATCAGGCCATGAATGGTTCCAGGTAATGACAGTGTACACAGCAGTCATTTGTCTCCCGCCCCGCTGTGCCTTGTGGGAGAGAAGAATCAGACAGGGAAGAGGATATCAGTGATTCAGGTAACACACAATGGGATGAAGTGTACATATACACAGTATATTGTATCAATAATCATATATTATGTCAATAATCAAAATATTGCAGTTATCTCCAAAATAACTGTAATTCATTGGATGTTGACAGAACCTGATTGGCTGTTTGAATGTCTCACCCTTAAAAAGGCAATCTGCTGTTGCTTCATCCATTTTTTGACTTATAAATTAACGATATGTACCCATTAATTATTGAAGAACATAACTTATAGATGCCTCATGAGCTTAGTTCAACTGAATGGGCAACTTTGATGGGGGTGGGGGCCACAAAAAAACGGAACTCATCATGAGGGGCCGTAGTGGTTTGTGGGTCTGCGTTCCCATATCCACCTCCTCCACCCCCAATTCTACTAATTTTACCATGGGGTGGAGGCAAATGTTTGCAGTTTTTAATATGATAACTGATGATCAATGGGCCCCACCCCGGTCGGTATTTCAACCATGCTTACTACAAGTTTAGATAGCTGGCCGCTAGACTTACTTACTAATCTATTTTTAAAAAATAGCTGCCCATCCCTGGTGTAAAGAATCATTGTACCATCTAAACAGCTGTGAAATATATTTTCCATAAGTAATATATATTGTATTTTCAGGTGTTTGAAGCTGGTGTACAAAACCGAAAGTAAAAGATGCAAAATCGAAACTTAAGAATGGGAAGCAAAGAAATAGCGCACATCTAACAGAGCTATCGCCTCCTGGACATGGTCAGGTCACCCAAAAAACAAACACTGTATAGCCTCAAAACATGGTCAAAACTATAATTGTTATATCATGGATGGCCAGTCCTTGCATCCATAGCTCTGTCTATGAATTTGAGAGTGGTTACATTTCTCTAGCCCCATCCCTCCACTTTTGCAATGCTTTGTTATTGTTTCAACTGTGGAATTACCCCTTTAACCAAACACAAACCCTTAACTCCAGTGCAGCAGTCCAATTAAATAGTATTATACATCATATTGTATTTGCTGAGAATAATTGACTCAGACATCCGTATTAGATAATCTCTGTTTTTCCCCAGACTTGGGTTCAAATTCTATTGGAAATCGTTCAAATATTTTTAGCACTTGCTCTAGTCTGCATGGATTGCCAGATGAGTGGGGTTTTATATATTTTTGGACTATTATATGGGTACATTAAAGCTAGGCAAGCTCAATCAATCACAGATATGGTATTTTAATCTATTTCAAATAGTATTTGAACCCGGGTCTGCTTTTCTCTCTCCATTCCAATCCAGCTCTGTGGAGAGACCAGGTTTCGTTCCAAATGGCACCCTATTTCCTTTGTAGTGCACTATTTTTGACCAGTGCCCATAGGGCTCTGCTCAAAAGTGGTGCACGTCATAGGGAATAGGGTGCTATTTGGGATTTAGCCAGAGCCAGTGTTACATTACTGAATAATTAATATTTTTTCTTACCAGGATTTTAATTCCCCTGTTATTAATTAAAACCATAAATGAACTTTACAACAAAACATGCTGAGGCTGCAAGCAACCCATTTTAAGAGATAATGTAGTTAATGTAGAGTCGTGACCACATATGGAGAGGTCACCATCACTGACGAAGAGAAATGAAGCTCTAACTACAAGACTACACCAACGTTGAGAAGTATTATTATAATTGTGACAAGGTTTGACAAATAGAGGGTGTTCTACTAAGCTTACATATGGAATAGTTTTAAGGTAGTCATATCAAGGATCATTTAGCTATTTGATTTGGAATTTTAGGCCCCCTTTAGATATTAAAAAAGTACATAAAAAAATGATTTGATGAAACTGAGTTTGGCCTTACTGCTATTAGCCCATAGAAAGTGTCTGTCCTATATCTGAGAGTTATAAGAAAGATCATGAAAAATATATATACAGTACCAGTCAAAAGTTTGGACACACCTACTAATTCAAGTGTTTTTCTTTATTTTTACAATTATCTACATTGGAAGAGTCTCGTTGGTTTCAAACTTATTCCATTTAAGAATGATGGAGGCCACTGTGTTCTTGGGGACCTTCAATGCTGCAGACATTTTTTGGTACCCTTCCTCAGATCTGTGCCTCGACACAATCTTGTCTCGGAGCTCTATGGACAATTCCTTCAACCTCATGGCTTGGTTTTTGCTCAGACATGCACTGCAAATCATGTCCAATCACAGGTGGACTCCAATCAAGTTGTAGAAACATCTCAAGGATGATTAATGGAAACAGGATGCACCTGAGCACAATTTCCAGTCTCATAGCAAAGGGTCTGAATACTTATGTAAATAAGGTATCTGTTTTTTATTTTTAATAAATTTGCAAAACAATCTAAAAACCTGTTTTTGATTTGTCATTATGGGGTATTGTGTGTAGGCCACCATTGGCAGATGTGGTGGATTGAGACGCAGCCCATGCAACAACAAAAAAATCACTACCGGTCAAACGTTTTAGAACACCTACTCATTCAAGGGTTTTTCTTAATTTTTTAAAACTATTTTCTACATTGTAGAATAATAGTGAAGACATCAAAACTACTGAATAACACATATTGAATCATGTAGTAACCAAAAAAGTGTTAAAATTATTCAAAGAGCCACCCTTTGCCTTGATGACAGCTATGGACACTCTTGGCATTCTCTCAACCAGCTTCATGAGGTGGCTATTTGGAATGCATTTCAATTAACAGGTGTGACTTCATAAAAGTTAATTTGTGGAATTTCTTACCTTCTTAATGCATTTGAGCCAATCAGTTGTGTTGTGCAAAGAGAAACTTTAAGACATATAGGTCAGTCAATATGGAACATTTCAAGTTTCTTCAAGTGCAGTTTCAAAAACCATCAAGTGCTATGATGAAACTATCATGAGGACCGCCACAGGAATGGAAGACCCAGAGTTACCTCTGCTGCAGAGGATAAGTTAATTAGAGTTACCAGCCTCAGAAATTGCAGGCCAAATAAATGCTACAGAAAGTTCAAGTCACAGACACATCTCAACATCAACTGTTCAGAGGGGACTGTGTGAATCAGGCCTTCATGGTCGAATTGCAGCAAAGAAACAACTACTAAAGGACACCAATAAGAAGAAGAGACCTGCTTGGGCCAAGAAACACGAACAATGGACAATATACCGGTGGAAATGTGTCCTTTGGTCTGGAGTCTTATGGTGTGGGGTGCTTTGCTGGTGACAATGTCTGTGCATGGCTACCACAGCATTCTGCAGCGATATGCCATCCCATCTGGTTTGGGCTTAGTGGGACTATCATTTGTTTTTCAACAGGACAATGACCCAACACACCTCCAGGTTGTGTAAGGGCTACTTTACCAGGAATGAGAATGATGGATTGCTGCATCAGATGACCTGGCCTCCAAAATCCCCCGACCTCAACCAAAGTGAGATGGTTTGGGATGAGTCGGACCACAGAGTGAAGGAAAAGCAGCCAACAAGTGCTCAGCGTATGTGGGAACTCCTTCAAGACTGTTGGAAAAGCATTTCAGGTGAAGCTGGTTGAGAGAATGCCAAGAGTGTGCAAAGCTGTCATCAAGGTAAAGGGTGGCTATTTCAAGAATCTCAAAAATAAAATATATTTTGATTTGTTTAATACTTTTTTGGTTACTACATGATTCCATATGTGTTATTTCATAGTTTTGATGTCTTCACTATTATTCTACAATGTAGATAACAGTAAAGATAAAGAAAAACCCTGGAATGAGTAGGTGTGTCCAAACTTTTGTATGTCTAGCTTAAACAGACAGATTTAGATTGGGATTGTTTTATTATGCTAATTAGATTTCCAAAGGGAGTGGAGATCGACTCTAGGGGGTTTAAGGGGTCCAATAGTCACTTGAGGAGCGAGAATGAGGGAGAGGGAGAGAGGAGGGATTGAGGAAGGAGAGAGAGGAAGGAGATGGGAGGAGCAAGAGAGAGGAGGGCGAGAGAGGAGGATGAGAGGAGGAGGATGAGAGGAGGGAGCGAGAGGAGGAGGAGGAGAGGAGAGGAGGGAGAGAGAGGAGGGAGAGAGGAGGGAGAGAGAGGAGGGAGAGAGGAGGGAGAGAGAGGAGGGAGAGAGAGGAGAGATAGAGGAGGGAGAGAGAGGAGGGAGATGGGAGGAGCGAGAGAGAGGAGGGAGAGAGAGTAGGGAGAGAGACGAGGGAGAGAGAGGGGGGAGCGAGCGAGCGAAAGGAGGGAGAGAGAGGAGGGAGAGAGGAGGGAGAGAGAGGAGGGAGAGAGAGGAGGGAGATGAGAGGAGGGAGAGAGAGGAGTGAGAGAGAGGAAGAAGAGGAGGTGTATGGGGTGGGGTGTATGTTAATAGTGGGGGTGGAGTGTATGTTAATAGTTGGGGGTGGGGTGTATGTTAATGGATGGGGGTGGGTTGTATGTTAATGGGTGGGGGTGGGATATATGTTAATGGTTGGGGTGGGGTGTATGTTTATGGATGGGGGTGGGGTGGGGTGTATGTAAATGATTGGGGGTCGGGTGTATTTTAATGGTTGGGGGTGGGGTGTATGGTAATGGGTGGGGTGGTATGTATGTTAATGAGTGTGTGGGGGGGATATATGTAAATGGATGGGGGTGGGGTGAATGTTAATAGTTGAGGTGGGGTGTATATTAACGCATGGGGGTGGGGTGTATGTTAATGAGGGGTGGGGTGTATGTTAATGAGGGGGTGGGGTGTATGTTAATGTAGGGGTGGGGTGTATGTTAATGGTTGGGGGTGGGGTTTATGTTAATTGTTGGGGTTGGGTGTATATTAATGTATGGGGGTGGGGTGTATGTTAATAGATGGGGTGGGGTGTATATTAATGTATGGGGGTGGGGTGTATGTTAATAGATGGGGTGGGGTGTATATTAATGTATGGGGGTGGGGTGTATGTTAATGGTTGTGTGTGTGTGTGTGTGTGTGTGTGTGTGTGTGTGTGTGTGTGTGTGTGTGTGTGTGTGTGTGTGTGTGTGTGTGTGTGTGTGTGTGTGTGTGTGTGTGTGTGTGTGTGTGTGTGTGTGTGTGTGTGTGTGTGTGTGTGTGTGTGTGTGTGTGTGTGTGCGATAGACAGAGCCCAGCGAGCCACCCTAGTGAGCCCGTTGCCTACCAGTCCAGGAATAGAAAGTTAAATAGGAATGAATTACACCGAATGACACGTTTGTAGATTAGGGAGAAGACTACACATCTCACAGGGGATAACGAGAGAATCTTAATAATTGGTCTCAGGGGAGCAGATCCATCCGAATAGAGAGAACGATTAGAGGGAGGAAGAGAAGGAGGGAGGAGGGAGAAGAGGGGGGAAAAGAAAGACGCTCTGAACATCAACTCCCAGCAGGCAATATGCAATATGAAACTGTGTCTGCATTTAGTCAATAAATATTTGTCGCATTTCTGCTAAACAAATTTTTATTTTTAATTTTTTATAATGTATATGCAGATGCTAACCTTTTAACCTTTTTGTATCATCCATAATTTTTTGGGAGAAATATGACTTGGGCAAAATTAAGAAAATGGTCAAAAGAAGGAAGTCTCTGTGAAGTTGAGGTGAAGTGAACATACCCCTGGAGTCTATTGACACAATCTAAGTAACATAATAAAAAAATCCACATGTAAAATCTGTTTTTTTGCATTGCATGCGTTTCAATCCACTGCATCCGCCTATGGTAGAATAATAGTGAAGACATCAAAACTATGAAATATCACATATGGAATCATGTAGTAACCAAAAAGTATTAAACAAATCAAAATATATGTTATATTTGAGATTTTTCAAATAGCCACCCTGTGCCTTGATGACAGCTTTGTACACTCTTGGCGTTCTCTCAACCAGCTTCATGAGGTAGTCATCTGGAATGCATTTAAATTAACAAGTGTGCCTTCATAAAAGTTAATTTGTGGAATTTATTTCCTTCTTAATGCGTTTGAGCCAATCAGTTGTGTTGTGACAAGGTAGGGGGGGTATACAGAAGACAGCCCTATTTGGCAAAAGACCAAGTCAATTTTATGGCAAGAACCGCTCAAATAAGCAAAGAGAAACGACAGTCCATCACTACTTTAAGACATGAAGGTCAGTCAATACGGAACATTTCAAAGTTTCTTCAAATGCAGTCGCAAAAACCATCAAGCACCACGATAAAACTGGCTCTCATGAGGATCGCCACAGGAATGGAAGACCCAGAGTTACCTCTGCTGCAGAGGATAAGTTCATCAGAGTTACCAGCCTCAGAAATTGCAGCCCAAATAAAAGCTTCACATAGTTCAAGTAACAGACACATCTCAACATCAACTGTTCAGAGGGGACTGTGTGAATCAGGCCTTCATGGTCTAATTGCTGCAAAGAAACCACTACTAAAGGACACCAATAAGAAGAAGAGACCTGCTTGAGCCAAGAAACTCTAGCAATGGACATTAGACCGGTGGAAATGTTTCCAAATTGGAGATATTTGGTTCCAACCGTTTTGTCTTTGTGAGACGCGGTGTGGGTGAACGGATGATCTCTGCATGTGTAGCTCAAACCGTAAAGCATGGAGTAGGAGGTGTTATGGTGTGGGGGTGCTTTGCTGGTGACACTGTCAGTGATTTATTTAGACTTCAAGGCACACTTAACCAGCATGGCAACCACAGCATTCTGCATCAGTTTGCGCTGAGTGGGACTATCATTTGTTTTCCAACAGGACAATGACCCAAAACACACCTCCAGGCTGTGTAAGGGCTATTTGACCAAGAAGGAGAGTGATTGAGTAATGCATCAGATGACCTGGCCTCCACAATCCCTCGACCTCAACCCAATTGAGATGGTTTGGGATGAGTTGGACCGCAGAATGAATGAAAAGCCACCAACATGTGTTCAGCATATGTGGGAACTCCTTCAAAACTGTTGGAAAAGCATTCCTCATGAAGCTGGTTGAGAGAATGCCAAGAGAGTGCAAAGCTGTCATCAAGGCAAAGGGTGGCTACTTTGAAGAATCTAAAATATACACTGCTCCAAAAAATAAAGGGAACACTAAAATAACACATTGTAGATCTGAATGAATGAAATAATCTTATTAAATACTTTTTTCTTTACATAGTTGAATGTGCTGACAACAAAATCACACAAAAATTATCAATGGAATTCTAATGTATCAACCCATTTAGGTCTGGATTTGGAGTCACACTCAAAATTAAAGTGGAAAACCACACTACAGGCTGATCCAACTTTGATGTAATGTCCTTAAAACAAGTCAAAATGAGGCTCACTAGTGTGTGTGGCCTCCACGTGCCTGTATGACCTCCCTACAACGCCTGGGCATGCTCCAGATCAGGTGGCGGATGGTCTCCTGAGGGATCTCCTCCCAGACCTGGACTAAAGCATCCGCCAACTCCTGGACAGTCTGTGGTGCAACGTGGCGTTGGTGGATGGAGCGAGACATGATGTCCCAGATGTGCTCAATTGGATTCAGGTCTGGGGAACGGGCGGGCCAGTCCATAGCATCAATGCCTTCCTATTGCAGGAACTGCTGACACACTCCAGCCACATGAGGTCTAGCATTGTCTTGCATTAGGAGGAACCCAGGGCCAACCGCCTCAGCATATGTTCTCACAAGGGGTCTGAGGATCTCATCTCGGTACCTAATGGCAGTCAGGCTACCTCTGGCGAGCACATGGAGGGCTGTGCGGCCCCCCAAAGAAATGCCACCCCACACCATGACTGACCCACCGCCAAACCGGTCATGCTGGAGGATGTTGCAGGCAGCAGAACATTCACCACGGCGTCTCCAGACTCTGTCACGTCTGTCACATGTGCTCAGTGTGAACCTGCTTTCATCTGTGAAGAGCACAGGGCGCCAGTGGCGAATTTGCCAATCTTAGTGTTCTCTGGCAAATGCCAAACGTCCTGCACGGTGTTGGGCTGTAAGCACAACCCCCACCTGTGGACGTCGGGCCCTCATACCACCCTCATGGAGTCTGTTTCTGACCGTTTGAGCAGACACATGCACATTTGTGGCCTGCTGGAGGTCATTTTGCAGGGCTTTGGCAGTGCTCCTCCTGCTCCTCCTTGCACAAAGACGGAGGTAGCGGTCCTGCTGCTGGGTTGTTGCCCTCCTACGGCCTCCTCCACGTCTCCTGATGTACTGGCCTGTCTCCTGGTAGCGCCTCCATGCTCTGGACACTACACTGACAGACACAGCAAACCTTCTTGCCACAGCTCGCATTGATGTGCCATCCTGGATGAGCTGCACTACCTGAGCCACTTGTGTGGGTTGTAGACTCCGTCTCAGATACCACTAGAGTGAAAGCACCGCCAGCATTCAAAAGTGACCAAAACATCAGCCAGGAAGCATAGGAACTGAGAATTGGTCTGTGGTCACCACCTGCAGAACCACTCCTTTATTGGGGGTGTCTTGCTAATTACCTATAATTTCCACCTGTTGTCTATTCCATTTGCACAACAGCATGTGAAATGTATTGTCAATCAGTGTTGCTTCCTAAGTGGACAGTTTGATTTCACAGAAGTGTGATTGACTTGGAGCAGTGTATTTTGATTTGTTTAACACTTTTATGGTTACTACAGAATTCCATGTGTGTTATTTCATAGCTTTGATGTCTTCACTATTATTCTACAATGTAGAAAAGAGTAAAAATAAAGAAAACCCCTGGAATGAGTAGATGTGTCCAAACTTTTGACTGGTACTGCATATGTACCATATGCATATGAGGGAAAAAAGTATTTGATCCCCTGCTGATTTTGTACGTTTGCCCACTGACAAAGAAATGATCAGTCTATAATTTTAATGGTAGGTTTCTTTGAACAGTGAGAGACAGAATAACAACAAAAAAATCCAGAAAAACGCATGTCAAAAATGTTATAAATTGATTTGCATTTTAATTAGGGAAATAAGTATTTGACCCCTTCGCAATCAGAAAGATTTCTGGCTCCCAGGTGTCTTTTATACAGGTAACGAGATGAGATTAGGAGCACACTCTTAAAGGGAGTGCTCCTAATCTCAGTTTGTTACCTGTATAAAAGACAACTGTCCACAGAAGCAATCAATCAATCAGATTCCAAACTCTCCACCATGGCCAAGAACAAAGAGCTCTCCAAAGATGTCAGGGACAAGATTGTAGATCTACAGTGGGGGAAAAAAGTATTTAGTCAGCCACCAATTGTGCAAGTTCTCCCACTTAAAAAGATGAGAGAGCCCTGTAATTTTCATCATAGGTACACGTCAAATATGACAGACAAAATGAGATTTTTTTTCTCCAGAAAATCACATTGTAGGATTTTTAATGAATTTATTTGCAAATTATGGTGGAAAATAAGTATTTGGTCAACAACAAAAGTTTCTCAATACTTTGTTATATACCCTTTGTTGGCAAGGTTTTCACACACTGTTGCTGGTATTTTGGCCCATTCCTCCATGCAGATCTCCTCTAGAGCAGTGATGTTTTGGGTCTGTCGCTGGGCAACACATACTTTCAACTCCCTCCAAAGATTTTCTATGGGGTTGAGATCTGGAGACTGGCTAGGCCACTCCATGACCTTGAAATGCTTCTTACGAACCACTCCTTCGTTGCCCGGGTGGTGTGTTTGGGATCATTGTCATGCTGAAAGACACAGCCACGTTTCATCTGCAATGCCCTTGCTGATGGAAGGAGGTTTTCACTCAAAATCTCACGATACATGGCCCCATTCATTCTTTCCTTTACACGGATCAGTCGTCCTGGTCCCTTTGCAGAAAAACAGCCCCAAAGCATGATGTTTCCACCCCCATGCTTCACAGTAGGTATGGTGTTCTTTGGATGCAACTCAGCATTCTTCGTCCTCCAAACACAACGAGTTGAGTTTTTACCAAAAAGTTCTATTTTGGTTTCATCTGACCATATGACATTTTCCCAATCCTCTTCTGGATCATCGAAATGCACTCTAGCAAACTTCAGACGGGCCTGGACATGTACTGGCTTAAGCAGGGGGACACGTCTGGCACTGCAGGATTTGAGTCCCTGGCGGCGTAGTGTGTTACTGATGGTAGGCTTTGTTACTTTGGTCCCAGCTCTCTGCAGGTCATTCACTAGGTCCCCCCGTGTGGTTCTGGGATTTTTGCTCACCGTTCTTGTGATCAGTTTGACCCCACGGGGTGAGATCTTGCGTGGAGCCACAGATCGAGGGAGATTATCAGTGGTCTTGTATGTCTTCCATATCCTAATAATTGCTCCCACAGTTGATTTCTTCAAACCAAGCTGCTTACCTATTGCAGATTCAGTCTTCCCAGCCTGGTGCAGGTCTACAATTTTGTTTCTGGTGTCCTTTGACAGCTCTTTGGTCTTGGCCATAGTGGAGTTTGTAGTGTGACTGTTTGAGGTTTTGGACAGGTGTCTTTTATACTGATAACAAGTTCAAACAGGTGCCATTAATACAGGTAACGAGTGGAGAACAGAGGAGCCTCTTAAAGAAGAAGTTACAGGTCTGTGAGAGCCAGAAATCATGCTTGTTTGTAGGTGACCAAATACTTTTTTCCACCATAATTTGCAAATAAATTCATTAAAAATCCTCAATTTGTCTGTCATAGTTGACGTGTACCTATGATGAAAATTACAGGCCTCTCTCATCTTTTTAATTGGGAGAACTTGCACAATTGGTGGCTGACTAAATATTTTTTCCCCACTATACACAAGGCTGGAATGGGCTACAAGACCATCGCCAAGCATTTTGGTGAGAAGGTGACAACAGTTGGTGTGATTATTCGCAAATGGAAGAAACACAAAAGAACTGTCAATCTCCCTCGGCCTGGGGCTCCATGCAGGATCTCACCTCGTGGAGTTGCAATGATCATGAGGACGGTGAGGAATCAGGCCAGAACTACACGGGAGGATCTTGTCAATGATCTCAAGGCAGCTGGGACCATAGTCACCAAGAAAACAATTGGTAAAACACTACGCTGTGAAGGACTGAAATCCTGCAGCGCCCGCAAGTTCCCCCTGCTCAAGAAAGCACATATACAGGCCCATCTGAAGTTTGCCAATGAACATCTGAATTATTCAGAGAAGAACTGGGTGAAAGTGTTGTGGTCAGATGAGACCAAAATCGAGCTCTTTGGCATCAACTCAACTCGCCGTGTTTGGAGGAGGAGGAATGCTGTCTAGGACCCCAAGAACACCATCCCCACCGTCAAATATGGAGGTGGAAACATTATGCTTTGGGGGTGTTTTTCTGCTAAGGGGACAGGACAACTTCACCGCATCAAAGGGACGATGGACGGGGCCATATACCGTCAAATCTTGGGTGAGAACCTCCTTCCTTCAGTCAGGGCATTGAAAATGGGTCATGGATGGGTATTCCAGCATGACAATGACCCAAAACACACGGCCAAGGCAACAAAGGAGTGGCTCAAGAAGAAGAACATTAAGGTCCTGGAGTGGCCTAGCCAGTCTCCAGACCTTAATCCCATAAAAAAATCTGTGGAGGGAGCTGAAGGTTCGAGTTGCCAAATGTCAGGCTCGAAACCTTAATGACTTGGAGAAGATCTGCAAAGAGGAGTGGAACAAAATCCCTCCTGAGATGTGTACAAACCTGGTGGCCAACTACAAGAAACGTCTGACCTCTGTGATTGCCAACAAGGGTTTTTCCACCAAGTACTAAGTCATGTTTTGTAGAAGGGTCAAATACTTATTTCCCTAATTAAAATGCAAATCAATTCATAACATTTTTGACATGCGTTTTTCTGGAATTTGTTGTTCTTATTCTGTCACTCACTGTTCAAATAAACCTACCATTAAAATGATAGACTGATCATGGCTTTGTCAGTGGGCAAACGTACAAAACCAGCAGGGGATCAAATACTTTTTTCCCTCACTGAGGGAGGGATAGAGGGAGGGATAGAGGGAGGGAGGGAGGGAGTCATATATATATATATATATATACAGTGCATTCAGAAAGCATTCTGACCTCTTGACTTTTTCCACATTTTGTTACGTTACAGCCTTATTCTAAAATTGATTAAATATTTTTTTCTCTCATCAATCTACACACAATACCCCATAATGAAAAAGCAAAAACATAATTTATTAAAATGAAAAGCTGAAATATCATATTTACATAGGAATTTAGACCCCTTACTCAGTACTTTGTTGAAGCACCTTTGGCAGCGATTACAGCCTCGAGTCGTGTTGGGTATAATGCTACAAGCTTGGCACACCTGTATTTGGGGAGTTTCTCCCATTCTTCTCTGCAGATCCTCTCAAGCTCTGCCAGGTTGGATGGGGAGCGTTGATGCACAGCTTTTTTCATGTCTCTCCAGAGATGTTCGATCGGGTTCAAGTCCGGCCTCTGGCTGGGTCACTCAAGGACATTCAGAGACTTGTCCCAAAGCCACTCCTGCGTTGTCTTGGCTGTGTGCTTAGGATCGTTGTCCTGTTGGAAGGTGAACCTTCACTCCAGTCTGAGGTCCTGAGCGCTCTGGAGCAGGTTTTCATCAAGGATCTATCAGTACTTTGCTCCGTTCATCTTTGCCTCGATCCTTACTTGTCTCCCAGTCCCTGCCACTGAAAAACATCCCCTCAGCATGATGCTGCCACCACCATGCTTCACCCTAGGGATGGTGCCAGGTTTCCTCCAGACTTGACGCTAGGCATTCAGGCCAAAGATTTCAATCTTGGTTTCATCAGACCAGAGAATCTTGTTTCTTTAGAGTCTTTAGGTGCCTTTTGGCAAACTCCAAGCGGGCTGTCATGTGCCTTTTACTGAGGATTGGCTTCCGTCTGGTCACTCTACCATAAAGGCCTGATTGGTGGAGTGCTGCAGAGATGGTTGTCGTTCTGGAAGGTTCTCCCATTTCCACAGAGGAACTCTAGAGCTCTGTCAGAGTGACCATCGGGTTCTTTGTTACCTCCCTTACCAAGACCCTTCTCCCCCGATTGCTCAGTTTGGCCGGGTGGCCAGCTCTAGGAAGAGTCTTGGTGGTTCCAAACTTCTTCCATTTAAGAATGATGGAGGCCACTGTGTTCTTGAGGACCTTCAATGCTGCAGACATTTTTTGGTACCCTTCCCCAGATCTGTGCCTCGACACAATCCTGTCTCTGAGCTCTACGTACAATTCCTTCGACCTCATGGCTTGGTTTTTGCTCTGACACAGCAATGTCAACTGTGAGACCTTACATAGACAGGTGTGTGCCTTTCCAAATCATGTCCAATCATCTCAAGGATGATCAATGGAAACAGGATGCACTTGAGCTCAATTTCGAGTTTCATATCAAAGGGTCTGAATACTTATGCAAATAAGGTATTGATGTTTTTTTTTACAAACATTCTAAAAACCTGTTTTCGCTTTGGCATTATGGGGTATTGTGTATAGATTGCTGAGGATTTCTTTTCATTGAATCCAATTTAGAATAAGGCTGTAACGCAACAACATGTGGTCCTTTGTAGCTCAATTGGTAGAGCATGGCGCTTGTAACGCCAGGGTAGTGGGTTCGATCCCCGGGACCACCCATATGTAAAAATTTATGCACACATGACTGTAAGTCGCTTTGGATAAAAGCGTCTGCTAAATGGCATATTATTATATTATAAAAGTCAAGGGGTCTGAATACTTTCCGAAGGCGCTGTGCATGTATATACAGTACCAGTCTAAAGTTTGGACACACCTACTCATTCCAGGGTTTTTCTTAATTTTTACTATTTTCTACATTGTAGAATAATAGTAAAGAGATCAAAACTATGAAATAACACATATGGAATCATGTAATAACCCCATAAAGTGTTGAAGAAATCAAAATATATTTGATATTTCAGATTCTTCAAACTTTGCCTTGATGACAGTTTTGCACACTCTTGGCATTCTGATCAGTCTGCCCAGGTGTGCATGAATCGTCACAGGCTCCCTCCCTCCCTCCCTCCTTGCCTCCCTCCCTCCCTCTATTCCTCCCTCCCTCCCTCCATCCTCTCTCCCTCCTTGACTCCCTCCCTCCCTCTATCCCTCCCTCTATCCCTCCCTCCCTCTATCCCTCCCTCCCTCCCTCCCTCCCTCCCTCCCTCCCTCCCTCCCTCCCTCCCTCCCTCCCTCCCTCCCTCCCTCCCTCCCTCTATCCCTCCCTCCCACCCTTATTGCCTCCCCTCCCTCCCTCCTTGCCTCCTTGCCTCCCTCCCTTACTCCTCTGCCTCCCTCCCTCCCTCCCTCCTCATTCCCTCCCTCCCTCCCTCCCTCCCTCCCTCCCTCCCTCCCTCCCTCCCTCCCTCCCTCCCTCCCTCCCTCCCTCCCTCCTTTCCTCCAAGCCTACTTGCCTCCTTCCCTCCCTCTATCCCTCCCTCCCTCCCTTCTTGCCTCCCTCCCTCCCTCCTTGCCTCCTTGCCTCCCTCCCTCCCTTCCTCCTTCCCTCCCTCCTTGCTCTTTGCCTCCCTCCCTCCCTCCCTCCCTCCCTCCCTCCCTCCCTCCCTCCCTCCCTCCCTCCCTCCCTCCCTCCCTCCCTCCTTGCTCTTTGCCTCCCTCCCTCCTTGCCTCCTTGCCTCCCTCCCTCCCTCTATCCCTCCCTCCCTTCTTCCCTCCCTCCCTCCCTCCCTCCCTCCCTCCCTCCCTCCTTGCCTCCCTCCCTCTGTCCATCCCTCCTGACAATCAGCAGCACCTCATTTTATGTGGCATCAAAGGGCGTGCTGTCGTTCTGGTCTCCTCATCCCAGGAGGCCTTCAGAGAACAGAACAGGCTTTGATGGACCCTTTGCATCTAACACAAGGAGTCACACACCCACGCACACAAACACACACACCCATTCACACATGCACATAACATGCACCATGTGTATTACACTAACGAGAAAGAACAGTAAGTATAGTAGTAAAGGACACTATGGGTCTCATTGACCAGAATTAAGGAGAATTTTGAGAGATTCTTGAGAGACATTACTGTAATGTAATTGTAATTTCTCACGTCTCGAATGCTACCTCCAGAAGTCGTGCATGACACTCGCCCGACAGTTGCCCCACTCTAAGCATGGCAATGTAAACACAATTGTCTCGTTGAGACAAACATTCATACAGTTAAAATACTAATAGCAGAGCAATGTTTTTGAAACAGCTGAAATGTATAGACATTGCAGTACCAGCCTGTTACATTGTGAAATTGTCCCCGTTTCTTTAAGAAACTGTGTTTCCCCCTTGGCTGCTCTGAGCCACCATGGTCCAGGAAGGAAGCCGATCAACTCATCAGGGAACTTAAACATTTTCCTCATATAATGACTTCCATGATATTGATGAAATGAAGCCTGGTTTGTTTTAAGGTAACTTTAATATGCTGAAGCTGTACTTTTATATTCATATGAGAGAGGTAAACGTTCATGTTTAATATTCAAACTTTATTAGCTAGCTAGCTGCGTTATTGTCTTGCAAACTACATTTGGTGAGTACCAAGGAAAAACTAAACTCTTTAATTGTCTGCACATGCTTGTGAATTGTTGCATTATTCAAAAGTGTAATTTGTTTTGGTTCGATTATTCAAGAGTGTAGCTAATATGTTTTAGAGAAAAAGTTGCTCGCATTGTTGAATAGTTTGCAAGCTCATTGGCTAGTGGCTACTGTGATAGTGATATTTACAGTAAATTTGGAGCTGCAGAGCAAGAATGTCATGTTGCCAGCCACAACGAATGGTAAGACAAGAATATCATGTTGCCAGCCACAATGAAAGGTAAGACAAGGATGTAAATGGGAAAAGTTTATGTACATTGAAATCTCGTTGCGCTACCTCGCCTTAAATGTTAGTCAATGAGAATAGCCTCTATGACTCAATCCTTAATCCACATGATGACGGAGACATGGATTGAGTGTGACGATGTGGTGGTATACGCTGAGTGTATAAAACATTAGGAACACCTGCTCTTTACATGAAATAGACTGACCATGTGAATCCAGGTGAAGGCTATGCTCCCTTATTGATGTCACTTGTTAAAACCACTTCAATCAGTGTAGATGAAGGGGAGGAGACAGGTTAAAGAAGGATATTTAAGCTTTGAGACAATTGAGACATGGATTGTGTATGTGTGCCATTCAGAGGGTGACTGGGCAAGACAAAATATTTACAGGGTTTGGTAGGGGTTTGGTAGTAGGTGCCAGACGCACCGGTTTGAGTAAAGAACTGCAACACTGCTGGGTTTTTCACGCTCAACAGTTTCACGTGTGTATCAAGAATGGTCCATCACCCAAAGAACATCCAGCTGACTTGACACAACTGTGGGAAGCATTGGAGTCAACATGGACCAGCATTCCTGTGGAACGCTTTCGACAACTTGTAGAGTCCATGCCCCAACAAATTGTCCAGTTGAAACCTCAGTGATCAAGAAGCTATCAGTAAATGACTAATTTACCACATTGTTCTGCTACCCACAATAACACAATGCGCCTCGCCCACTGCCACAAGGCTGTTGTCTCTCTCACAGCACCACCACATACTCACACTGACACTAAATACTCAACGCACACAAACACATGCAGCCATCTGTCACTGGCCTGCTGTAGCTTGTTTGTTAAAGGGAGAAGAAAAGGTAAGATGTAAAGTCATGTTTACATTTCGCTTGATTAACATAGCTGGGAATTCTACTTTTGGTGCAGATTGGAAGTTTTTGGCCAAAAGCCTGTAAACAACAGACAGCAGGAATCAAACACAAAGAGCCTCCAAAGAGTGAAGTAATAGGATAAGAAGTCCAGAGGAAACCAGATAGTGAGGCCAGGTAGTGAGGCCGGGCAGTGAGACCGGGTAGTGAGGCCAGGTTGTTAAGCCAGGTAGTGGACCTAATCTCAGCTATTTGTCCCTGAGAATGTATTGATCAGTGTTGTGATTTCAGATCATTGGTTGGTGGTGATCATCATCCATCAGGCTTGTCCAGGGTTGCATCCCAATTTGTCACCCTATTCCCTATTTAGTGTACTATATAGGGAATAGGGTGCCATCTTGGATGTAGCCCTTGAGAAGGCTTTCATCTTTCTTCGGTCCTGAGAGATCCCCGTGTCTCTGGATCCCTGTGTCTTTGGACCCAGTAAACCACTCACACATCTGTCCGTGCTGCTGTCATCAATCGCTAAAGCCACTGCTCCCCAAAGTGCCTATTTACCACTAATAGTCTGCACGGTTCAGAGGTTGACCAGAGGCAGCCATGGCAATTTAGATGATTGGATAACAACAAATGAAGGAAAGGTGAGGATTAAGTGTTTTTTTGGGGGACTGGTTCATGAAATATTGGGGATGTTATGAAATATTAAATCTTAGCATAGTGAAATGAAACAAACGGAATTGAAGGGGATTGCAACCTAACAGGCATACCTGATTGAGGGCAGATTGTGAATGAGAGAAAGGGATAGAAGAAGAAGAAGAAGAAGAAGAAGAAGAAGAAGAAGAAGAAGAAGAAGAAGAAGAAGAAGAAGAAGAAGAAGAAGAAGAAGAAGAAGAAGAAGAAGAAGAAGAAGAAATGTATGTGGAATATGTCACCTTCAGAATAGAGTGCACTTCATTCTCAGAGGGAACCCAGCGGAAAGCCTGTCACAATATTTGCTCATTGCCATTGAACAGGGCTGGTTAAATCAGCAATTACCACATTGAAATGGAGCCAACCCTGCTTCAGTATGCCCTCGGGGGGAACAGCTGCATCTCCACACAGCAGAGGCTCTGAAACTGGGCTTAAACGAGGAAGAGAATAAGAGAGAGAGAGAACTGGGAAGGGAGAGAGCGATTGGGAAGAGAGAGAGATAACTGGAAAGGGAGAGAGCGAGGGGGGAGAGAGAGAGAGAACTGGGAAGGGAGAGAGCGAGGGGGGAGAGAGAGAGAGAACTGGGAAGGGAGAAAGCGAGGGGGGAGAGAGAGAGAACTGGGAAGGGAGAGAGCGAGGGGGAGAGAGAGAGAGAACTGGGAAGGGAGAGATCGAGGGGGGAGAGAGAGAGAGAACTGGGAAGGGAGAGAGCGAGGGGGGAGAGAGAGAGAACTGGGAAGGGAGAGAGCGAGGGGGGAGAGAGAGAGGAGAAGGGGTGGAGAAGAGGGAGAGGGAGAGAGAGAGAAAGCGATAGAAACCAATCTCATTCCCATTAGAATGATAACACCTGCCATGATGCACAGTCAGCATCAGCTTAATCTCTGGCGAGAGCTTAATATGGTCCCCATCCCCTTTAATGAAGCAGAGGCCGTTCTTAAGGGAGTGTTGGTGCCGATTAAAAGATGAGACAGAGATGGGAAGAGGGTGAGCGGAGAAATGGAAGGAGAGATGGGGAGTGAGGGAGAGATGGGAGAAGGGGTGAGAGGAAGGGAGTGAGAGGAGAATTAGAGAGAGATAAAGAGAGAGTGAGAGGGTACCGAGGGGAAGCAAGAGGAAGGAAAAGAGACATGTTGTGTGGAACATCTGAACAGTCCCAGACTGATAGCTTCCTGTTATGAGGGGACCAGAACATCACTTACCAGGTGGTTAAGTGACACAGCAACACATTGATAGTACACACACTGCAACCACACCACATTGACACACACACCCAGGCACCCACATGAACATACACACATATGCTTGGGCACACACACACACACATACACACACATTCCTATGCTGTATTGGTTGGCTGCACATTGTCTACAGCAGGATCTGAACTGAGACCAACCCCTGACCAAACTCTATGGCTACCAAGCTGTAAATTGTGTGAGTAAACGGATGGGAATGTGTTGTTTAACTGTTGTCACGCCTTTCATTATACCATAATAAAGGAATAGGATTGAAGGACAACACCCTAAATCGAACAGAAATGTTTAATTACATTTTACATTTACATTTTAGTCATTTAGCAGGCGCTCTTATCCAGAGCGACTTACAGTTAGTGAGGGCATACATTTTCATACTGGCCCCCCGTGGGAATTGAACCCACAACCCTGGCATTGCAAACGCCATGCTCTACCAACTGAGCTACACGGGGGGCTAGCCCCATACCTAACCCCATACCAATAATTACAGTTATTTCAATAAGCAAAAATATATAGTGTACTAGCTCTCACTAATACACACTAATACCTAATACCTAGGCCTACTAATAGATGAATACCTCTCACCCAACCAGTAATAATACTTAATACCAAAACTAAGACCTATTCCTCTCTACCCCATCCCATATACTGTATCTCAGTAATTCTGTAAAACATTCAGAATACACATTACGTCACCCTATTAGCGGTTGTGCTATGGCAGGGGTTTTCAAACCTCTCCCCGGTGACGCCAGCCGTTCCATGTATTTGAACTATTCTAGAGCTGGCACACCTGATTCAACTGTCAACTAATTATTAAGCCGTTGATTAGGTGAATTAGGTGAGCTAATTCAGGAATACAACACAATTGTGAAACGTTTGGTGGTCCCTGAGGGGAGGTTTGAAATCCACTGTGCTATGGTACCTGCCTATTAGCTACCATTAGCCTTGTAGCCTCTGCTAGGACCTGCAGCCAGCTCCCTTCTCTCCAGCCATTGGTAGCTTGTATTTGCTGTGGTACCTAACTATTAGCTGTTAGCCTTGTAGCTAGACCCAGACCTATAGTTTGGCCCATACCTGCAGCCAACAGCCTTCCTAGCCCCATACCTGCAGCCAACAACCCTCCTAGCCCCATACCTGCAGCCAACAACCCTCCTAGCCCCATACCTGCAGCCAACAGCCCTCCTAGCTCCATACCTGCAGCCAACAGCCCTCCTAGCCCCACACCTGCAGCCAACAGCCTTCCTAGCCCCATACCTGCAGCCAACAGCCCTCCTAGCCCCATACCTGCAGCCAACAGCCCTCCTAGCCCCATACCTGCAGCCAACAGCCCTCCTAGCCCCATACCTGCAGCCAACAGCCCTCCTAGCTCCATACCTGCAGCCAACAGCCTTCCTAGCCCCATACCTGCAGCCAACAGCCCTCCTAGCCCCGTACCTGCAGCCAACAGCCAACTCCCTTCTCCCCAGCCATCCGTAGCTTGAATTGGCCTGTCAGGAGGATGTGAAAGACTACTACAGAGCCCAGGGCTACTGATAGCAGCCATTCACCAGACAACACAGGACCATGACATATTACCTTCCTGTGTACCCTTTAAAGGACCATGACATATTACCTTCCTGTGTACCCTTTAAAGCCTGATGTTCCTTGCACCTTGCTGTTGTGTTCGTGACTAGTTCAATAGTGTTCAACTGGTATGTTTTTGGTCAGCATAATAGCTGTTAATATTACCAGTCTGTGTACTCGATCCTTCTCTTTGTTCAACCCTGTGCTCCTTGCACCTTGTTGTATGTACGTGACTAGTTCAATAGTGTTCAACTACTAGCAGTGGTGGAAAAAGTACCCAATTGTCATACTTGAGTAAAAGTAAAGATGCCTTAATAGAAAATGACTAAAGTAAAAGTGAAAGTCACCGAGGAAAATACTACTTGAGTAAAAGTCTAAAAGTATTTGGTTTTAAATATACCTAAGTATCAAAAGTAAATGTAATCCTAAAATATACTTAAGTATCAAAAGTAAAATTATAAATCATTTAAAATTCCTTATATTAAGCAAACCAGACAGCATTATTATTATTATTTTTTACATTTACGGATAGCCAGGGGCACACTCCAACACTCCGACATAATTTACAAACAAAGTATGTGTGTTTAGTGAGTTTGTCAGATCAGAGGCAGTAGGGATGACCAGGGGTGTGTGAATTGGACCATTTTCCTGTTATGCTAAGCATTCCAAATGCAACGAGTACTTTTTGGTGTCAGGTAAAATGTATGGAGTAAAAAGTACACTATTTCCTTTAGGAATGTAGTGAAGTAAAAGTAAAAGTTGTAAAAAAATATCAATAGTAAAGTAAAGTACAGATACCCCAAAAAACTACTTAAGTAGTACTTTTTACTTAAGTACTTTACACCAATGACTACTAGTACATCTCTATCTTCTCCTTGTTCTCCTTGCACCTTTTCTATGACGTTGGGAACTATAGGGTTCAGTAGTGTTCCACTAGTTGGCTAGTAAGTTTGCTTGTGAATGTTTGGTCACCATAATAGCTGTTACGATTATCCTTCTGTGTACTCTAGCCTTCTCCTTCTGTGTACTCTAGCCTTCTCCTTCTGTGTACTCTAATCTTCTCCTTCTGTGTACTCTAGCCTTCTCCTTCTGTGTACTCTAGCCTTCTCCTTCTGTATACTCTAGCCTTCTCCTTCTGTGTACTCTAGCCTACTCATTCTTTATACTCTAGCCTTCTCCTTCTGTATACTCTAGCCTTCTCCTTCTGTATACTCTAGCCTTCTCCTTCTGTGTACTCTAGCCTTCTCCTTCTGTATACTCTAGCCTTCTCCTTCTATGTACTCTAGCCTTCTCCTTCTTTATACTCTAGCCTTCTCCTTCTGTATACTCTAGCCTTCTCCTTCTGTATACTCTAGCCTTCTCATTCTGTGTACTCTAGCCTTCTCCTTCTTTGTACTCTAGCCTTCTCCTTCTGTATACTCTAGCCTTCTCCTTCTTTATACTCTAGCCTTCTCCTTCTGTGTACTCTAGCCTTCTCCTTTTACAGATCCAATAGAAGAATAGTCAAATTTTGGTCACCGATTAACTTTTTCTTCAAATTGCACAGAATATGTTTGAATAACCCTAACTCACTAGCTGTTACTATTTTCCCTGACTGTTAATTATCATATGCCCCAACACATACACTTAAACAGTTACCTATATATGATAGAAAACACATTGTATAGGACAACCATTGTCAAACCATACAAATTGCACAATATGAATTTAAATTGTCTCCCAAAAAGGGCATTTTTTAAAATTGCTATTTAGGCTTACAGTGAGGAAAAAAAGTGTTTGATCCCCTGCTGATTTTGTATGTTTGCCCACTGACAAAGACATGATCAGTCTATAATTTTAATGGTAGGTTTATTTGAACATTGAGAGACAGAATAACAACAAAAAAATCCAGAAAAACGCATGTCAATAATGTTATAAATTTATTTGCATTTTAATGAGGGAAATAAGTATTTGACCCCTCTGCAAAACATGACTTAGTACTTGGTGGCAAAACCGTTGTTGGCAATCACAGAGGTCAGATGTTTCTTGTAGTTGGCCACCAGGTTTACACACATCTCAGGAAGGATTTTGTCCCACTCCTCTTTGCAGATCTTCTCCAAGTCATTAAAATTTCGAGGCTGACGTTTGGCAACTCGAACCTTCAGCTCCCGCCACAGATTTTCTGTGGGATTAAGGTCTGGAGACTGGCTAGGCCACTCCAGGACCTTAATGTGCTTCTTCTTGAGCCACTCCTTTTTTGCCTTGGCCGTGTGTTTTGGGTCATTGTCATGCTGGAATACCCATCCACGACCCTTTTCCAATGCCCTGGCTGAGGGAAGGAGGTTCTCACCCAAGATTTGACGGTACATGGCCCCGTCCATCGTCCATCGCACCTTTGATGCGGTGAAGTTGTCCTGTCCCCTTAGCAGAAAAACACCCCCAAAGCCTAATGTTTCCACCTCCATGTTTGACGGTGGGGATGGTGTTCTTGGGGTCATAGGCAGCATTCCTCCTCCTCCAAACACGGCGAGTTGAGTTGAAGCCAAAAAGCTCAATTTTGCTCTCATCTGACCACAACACTTTCAACCAGTTCTCCTCTGAATCATTCAGATATTCATTGGCAAACTTTAGACAGGCCTGTATATGTGCTTTCTTGAGCAGGGGGACCTTGCGGGCACTGCAGGATTTCAGTCCTTCACGGCGTAGTGTGTTACCAATTGTTTTCTTGGTGACTATGTTCCCAGCTGCCTTGAGATCATTGACAAGAACCTCCCGTGTAGTTCTGGGCTGATTCCTCACTCATGATCATTGCAACTCCACAAGGTAAGATCTTGCATGGAGCCCCAGGCAGAGGGAGATTGACAGTCTTTTGTGTTTCTTCCATTTGCGAATAATCGCACCAATTGTTGTCACCTTCTCACCAAGCTGCTTGGCGATGGTCTTTTTAGCCCATTCCAGCCTTGTGTAGGTCTACAATCTTGTCCCTGATATCATTGGAGAGCTCTTTGGTCTTGGCCATGGTGGAGAGTTTGGAATCTGATTGATTGATTGCTTCTGTGGACTGGTGTCTTTTATACAGGTAACAAACTGAGATTAGGAGCGCTCCCTTTAAGAGTGTGCTCCTAGTCTCAGCTCGTTACCTGTATAAAAGACACCTGGGAGCCAGAAATCTTTCTGATTGAGAGGGGGTCAAATACTTATTTCCCTCATTAAAATGCAAATCAATTTATAACATTTTTGACATGCGTTTTTCTGGATTTTTTTGTTGTTATTCTGTCTCTCACTGTTCAAATAAACCTACCATTAAAATCATAGACTGATCATTTCTTTGTCAGTGGGCAAACGTACAAAATCAGCAGGGGATCAAATACTTTTTTCCCTCACTGTAAGTCCTGATACCTGTCGAGTTAATTTAAAATTTGAGTGATGTCTGAAACCTTGGCCATCAGAACCGTTGCTTGTCTCAGTGAAAGCAGAATATGATAATTCTGCAATAGCTCACTGGTCTGGACTTGCTGATTAAGGTGCTGTGATCTAGCACTATCTTCCTTCCAGCTGCCCTAGAAAGTCCTTAATATAGATGTTATTAAATGATCAATGGCATGTCAAAATGACTAACAGAGTTAGCCCAATAGTATATGCTAATTCCCATCAAAAGGACACTTTTGATTACATTGCAAATATACTGCTGGCTCTGTGCTTAGCAGCCAAGGGGCTTTGGAAATCCAAATGTAATTATAAGAACGTAAAGACATGGCAAGAATTTTCATCTCTAGCCTACACCTTGATATAGGCTACTGTAGGCTTGTCTGTTGAATGTTAATGGCTGTCTGGGTATAAATCCCAAATTGAAGAATCTTAAATATAAAATATATTTTGATTTGTTTAACACTTTTTTGGTTACTACATGATTCCATATGTGTTATTTCATAGTTTTGATGTCTTCACTATTATTCTACAATGTAGAAAATAGCACAAATAAAGAAAAACCCTTGAATGAGTAGGTGTGTCCAAACTTTTGACAGGTAATGTATATATATATATTTTTAGCTAAACAAGTGGGGGGTTTGCCTGTCTTGCATGTTATGTTGACATTAATACCTGTCACATATCAGTTTGCAAACAATGTAAAAAAAAAAAAAAACATTGAGTTAATAAAGCTGCATTCAAATATGGTCTCTTTTTTTCCTTTTCTTGAATAAGGCAGCTCCAACATGCAGGTGTTTTAGCCTAGCTCAGTGCTTTCTGCCAGTGGGAAATACTTGTATATGTAGGGGTAGGTAATATTCTCTACATGCACAGTGTTCTGTCACTCATGGGGACACTACGTCACCACAAAATCTACAGGGATAGCTCGAAAATTCAAGCCTCTTGGGTGCTGCCATAGAGTTACATTAGAAGTGCCCATCCAAGACAGCTCAAGGTCGTTGGTCACAGCTAAAATGACTCAAAATCACGTAATATCTACCCTAACTTTGATTGGACTGATCATGTCAATACTTTCAAAATCTTAGCTAGCAAGCTAGACAAGCAGTCATCATTATGATCACATCGACAATCTACTGGCAAATCCTTTTCAATCCTTGTTATATGAAGATAAATTATAGATATAACATATCAGTGCTCATCGGCCATTGGACATAAACATTACACAACAAGTTGGAAATCGCAAAATCAACAATGAGTGGTTTGGAAGGAATCAGTGGCTAACTGCAAGCATTGCAAAGCAATCACTAGCCTTCTATTCAGTGGAGATGGTGTGTGGTCCAAGTATGGGTTTAAGGGTCTCTTTTCCAAGCTTAAAAGGATAAACAATCAACACAATGGGACAGAAAAGTTTGAATACACTGGCCATGCTGTCAATCCAGCATGACTTCTACCGCATTCAAAACAACTGGAAACTCGGAACTGGGAAATCTCAGACAGTTGTCTTGAAAGCACCATAAAGAGATTGCCAGACTTTGCCCACAAGGACCACCGCGCCACCTTCCTGTTCAAGTGAGCACAGCACAACAAGGTGAGTCCAAACATGTATTGTATGCTGCTGCATAAATTATGTAATATGCCAGGGAGATACAGTGGGGGAAAAAAGTATTTAGTCAGCCACCAATTGTGCAAGTTCTCCCACTTAAAAAGATGAGAGAGGCCTGTCATTTTCATCATAGGTACACGTCAACTATGACAGACAAATTGAGAAAAAAAATCCAGAAAATTACATTGTAGGATTTTTTATGAATTTATTTGCAAATTATGGTGGAAAATAAGTATTTGGTCAATAACAAAAGTTACTCAATACTTTGTTATATACCCTTTGTTGGCAATGACACAGGTCAAACGTTTTCTGTAAGTCTTCACAAGGTTTTCACACACTGTTGCTGGTATTTTGGCCCATTCCTCCATGCAGATCTCCTCTAGAGCAGTGATGTTTTGGGGCTGTCGCTGGGCAACACAGACTTTCAACTCCCTCCAAAGATTTTCTATGGGGTTGAGATCTGGAGACTGGCTAGGCCACTCCAGGACCTTGAAATGCTTCTTACGAAGCCACTCCTTTGTTGCCCGGGCGGTGTGTTTGGGATCATTGTCATGCTGAAAGACCCAGCCACGTTTCATCTTCAATGCCCTTGCTGATGGAAGGTTTTCACTCAAAATCTCCCGATACATGGCCCCATTCATTCTTTCCTTTACACGGATCAGTCGTCCTGGTCCCTTTGCAGAAAAACAGCCCCAAAGCATGATGTTTCCACCCCCATGCTTCACAGTAGGTATGGTGTTCTTTGGATGCAACTCAGCATTCTTTGTCCTCCAAACACGACAAGTTGAGTTTTTACCAAAAAGTTATATTTTGGTTTCATCTGACCATATGACATTCTCCCAATCCTCTTCTGGATCATCCAAATGCACTCTAGCAAACTTCAGACGGGCCTGGACATGTACTGGCTTAAGCAGGGGGACACGTCTGGCACTGCAGGATTTAAGTCCCCGGCGGCGTAGTGTGTTACTGATGGTAGGCTTTGTTACTTTGGTCCCAGCTCTCTGCAGGTCATTCACTAGGTCCCCCGTGTGGTTCTGGGATTTTTGCTCACCGTTCTTGTGATCAGTTTGACCCCACGGGGTGTGATCTTGCGTGGAGCCCCAGATCGAGGGAGATTATCAGTGGTCTTGTATGTCTTCCATTTTATAATAATTGCTCCCACAGTTGATTTATTCAAACCAAGCTGCTTACCTATTGCAGATTCAGTCTTCCCAGCCTGGTGCAGGTCTACAATTTTGTTTCTGGTTCCTTTGACAGCTCTTTGGTCTTGGCCATAGTGGAGTTTGGAGTGTGACTGTTTGAGGTTGTGGACAGGTGTCTTTTATACTGATAACAAGTTCAAACAGGTGCCATTAATACAGGTAACGAGTGGAGGACAGGGGAGCCTCTTAAAGAAGAAGTTAGAGGTCTGTGAGAGCCAGAAATCTTGCTTGTTTGTAGGTGACCAAATACTTATTTTCCACCATAATTGGCAAATAAATTCATAAAAAATCCTACAATGTGATTTTCTGGATTATTTTTTCTCGATTTGTCTGTTATAGTTTACGTGTACCTATGATGAAAATTACAGGCCTCTCTCATCTTTTTAAGTGGGAGAACTTGCACAATTGTTGGCTGACTAAATACTTTTTTTTCCCCACTGTATGTATACTGTAGCTAAGAATGTAATACTAAGTGTTTGTTGTGTAGTAAGCTGTTAGTAGCCCATGTGCCTTACCCTAATAATTTGGTCCCTTTTACCCTCATAACTTAGACTACTGTTCTGACTTGATGGTGCACATGTTGCATATACAGTTGAAGTCTGAAGTTTACATACACTTAGGTTGGAGTCATTAAAACTCGTTTTTCAACCACTCCACCAATTTCTATTTAACAAACTATAGTTTTGGCAAGTCGGTTAGGACATCTACTTTGTGCATGACACAAGTAATTTTTCCAACAATTGTTTACAGACAGATTATTTCACTTATAATTCACTGTATCACAATTCCAGTGGGTCAGAAGTTTACATACACTAAGTTGACTGTGCCTTTAAACAGCTTGGAAAATTCCAGAAAATGATGTCATGGCTTTAGAAGCTTCTGATAGGCTAATTGACATGATTTGAGTCAATTGGAGGTGTACCTGTGGATGTATTTCAAGGCCTACCTTCAAACCCAGTGCCTCTTTGCTTGACATCATGGGAAAATCTAAAGAAATTAGCCAAGACCTCAGAAAAATAATTGTAGACCTCCACAAGTCTGGTTCATCCTTGGGAGCAATTTCCAAACACCTGAAGGTACCACGTTCATCTGTACAAACAATAGTACGCAAGTATAAACACCATGAGACCACGCAGCCGTCATACCGCTCAGGAAGGAGACATGTTCTGTCTCCTAGAGATGAACGTACTTTGGTGAGAAAAGTTAAATCAATCCCAGAACAACAGCAAAGGACCTTGTGAAGATGCTGGAGGAAACAGGTACAAAAGTATCTATATCCACAGTAAAACGAGTCCTATATCGACATAACCTGAAAGGCCGCTCAGCAAGGAAGAAGCAACTGTTCCAAAGCCGCCATAAAAAAGCCAGACTACGGTTTGCAACTGCGCATGGGGACAAAGATCGTACTTTTTGGAGAAATGTCCTCGTGTCTGATGAAACAAAAACTGTTTGGCCATTATGACCATCGTTATGGGGCAGCATCATGCTGTGGGGGTGCTTTGCTGCAGGAGGGACTGGTGCACTTCACAAAATAGATGGCATCATGAGGAAGGAATATTATGTGGATATATTGAAGCAACATCTCAAGACATCAGTCAGGAAGTTAAAGCTTGGTTGCAAATGGGCCTTCCAAATGGACAATGACCCCAAGCAAACTTCCAAAGTTGTGGCAAAATGGCTTAAGGACAACAAAGTCAAGGTATTGGAGTGGCCATCACAAAGCCCTGACCTCAATCCTATAGAAAATCTGTGGACAGAACTGAAAAAGCGTGTGCTAGCAAGGAGGCCTACAAACCTGACACAGTTACACCAGCTCTGTCAGGAGGAATGGGCCAAAATTCACCCAACTTATTGTGGGAAACTTGTGGAAGGTTACCCGAAACGTTTGACCCAAGTAAAACAACTTAAAGGCAATGCTACCAAATACTAATTGAGTGTATGTAAACTTCTGACCCACTGGGAATGTGATGAAATATATAAAAGCTGAAATAAATAATTATCTCTACTATTATTCTGACATTTCACATTCTAAAAAATAAAGTGGTGATCCTAACTGACCTAAAATAGGGAATATTTACTAGGATTAAATGTCAGGAATGGTGAGAAACTGAGTTTAAATGTATTTAGCTAAGGTGTATGTAAACTTCGGACTTCAACTGTATCCTGTTTTAGAGAAATGTGATCATCGAATATTGTAAGAGCTTTCATGTCTGCTTATATGCCCCCTTTATTTATCCTATGGTTCTGACTTGGTGTACAGGGAAAATATTGTAAGAAGGGCCCATGTTCTGAATTCTGTCACTGTTTGTTGCTGCTTGTCTACCTGCCAAACTTGACAGTTTTTACTTTTTTTAAACCGTTTAATCAATCTTCATTTAACACATTTTACCAAAGTCTTAGTTTTTTTAAATATTTTTTTTCTTCCTCGCTCAACCTTTTTCTTTAAACTTTTTGTCCCCGGACGCTTTATCTGGACATGGTTATACAGGACCTCCACCAGCCGAAGCTAAGTAGTAACATTAACACTTTGCAATCTAATTGCAGTCACTGTACTCATAATATACAGGATAACTATCGTCTTATGGTGATGATAGCCGTGCTGCAAGCCCAGCTTCAAGGACAATGTAAGTGTAGGAAAGGATGAAACAGCGTCTGTGCCACCAGCAAGCACAGAGAGTAGTATAAATCCCCTCGCACAGTCCCTGCAGCCGGACAATCTGCTCAGACCCCAACCAGGGACCATCAAAGTCCATGCTATAACTTCTCGGACAACCCAAAGATTCCTAGAGGCCCTTCCAGACTCCCTCCACCTACTCAAGGACGTTGGAGTACAAAAATCAGATTATGACCTAACTGAGGATCTAAATTTAACCTTACGTAATACCCTAGATGCAGTCACACCCCTAAAAACAAAAAACATTTGTCACAAGAAACTAGCTCCATGGTATACAGAAAATACCCGAGCCCTGAAGCAAAGCCTCCAGAAGATTGGAATGGAAATGGCGCTCCACCAAACTGGATGTCTTCCTAGTAGCTTGGAAAGAAAGTACAGTGCAATATCGAAGAGCCCTCACTGCTGCTCGATCATCCTATTTTTCCAACCTAATTAAGGAGAATAAGAACAATCCAACATTTCTATTTAATACTGTCGCAAAGCTAACTAAAAAGCAGCATTCCCCAAGAGAGGATGCCTTTCACTTCAGCAGCGATGAATTCATGAACTTCTTCAACGAAAAGATCATGATCATTAGAAAGCAAATTAGGTACTCCTCTTTGAATCTGCATATTTCTCCAAAGCTCAGCTGTCCTGAGTCTGCACAAAACTGCCAGAACCTAGGATCAATGGAGACACTCAAGTTTTTTAACACATTCATGAAAATATGATTACGAAATGCTTCAGTCTGGTTTTAGACCCCATCATAGCACTGAGACTGCAGTCGTGAAGGTGGAAAATTACCTTTTAATGGCGTCAGACCAAGGCTCTGCATCTGTCCTGGTTTTCCTAGACCCACACACAGCTCTACATTTCGATGAAACATGGTGAAGCCCCAAAATTGCCTATCCTGGAAGCCTGTGTTTCAGACAGAAGGAAGTGGATGGCGGCAAATGTTTTACTTTTAAACTCGGACAAAGCAGAGATGCTAGTTCTAGGTCTCAAGAAATGAAGAGATCTTCTGTTGAATCTGACAATTAATCTTGATGGTTGAACTGTCGTCTCAAAAAAAACTGTGTTACCTCGGTGTACCCTGATCACTCTTTTGACGAACATATCAAGAATAGTTCAAGGACAGCTTTTTTCCATCTTTGTAACATTGCAAAAATCTGAAACTTTTTGTCCAAAAATGATGCAGAAAAGCTAATCCATGCTTTTGTCACTTCTAGATTAGAATACTGCAATGCTCTACTCTCCGGCTACCCGGATAAACCACTAAATACATTTCAGTTAGTGCTAAACACGGCTACTAGAATCTTGACTAGAACCAAAAAATTTGATCATATTACTCCAATGCTACCCTCTCTACACTGGCTTCCTGTTAAGGCTAGGGCTGATTTCAAGGTTTTGCTGCTAACCTACAAAGCATTACATGGACTTGCTCCTACCTATCTCTCCGATTTGGTCCTGCCGTACATACCTACAGGTATGCTACGGTCACAAGACGCATGCCTCCTTATTGTCCCTAGAATTTCTAAGCAAGCAGCTGGAGGCAGGGCTTTCTCCTATAGAGCTCAATTTTTATGGAATGGTCTGCCTATCCATGAGAGATGCAGACTTGGTCTCGACCTTTAAGTCTTTACTGAAGACTCATCTCTTCAGTAGGTCCTATGATTGAGTGTAGTCTGGCCCAGGGTTGCGAAGGTGAACGGAAAGGCACTGGAGCGACAAACCGCCCTTGCTGTCTCTGCTTGGCCGGTTCCTGTCTCTCCATTGGGATTCTCTGCCTCTGACCCTATTGCGAGGGCTGAGTCACTGGCTTACTGGTGCTTTCCATGCCGTCCCTAGGAGGGGTGTGTCACTTGAGTGGGTTGAGTCACTGACGTGATCTTCCTGTCCGGTTTGTTGCCCCCTCGGGCTCGTGCAGTGGAGGAGATTTTCGTGGGCTATACTCAGCGTTGTCTCAGGGTAGTAGGTTGGTGGTCTGTTGATATCCCTCTGGTGGTGTGGAGGCTGTGCATTGGCAAAGTGGGTGGGGTTATATCCTGCCTGGTTGGCCCTGTCCGGGGGTATAGTCGGACGGGGCCACAGTGTCTCCCGACCCCCACTGTCTCAGCCTCCAGTATCTATGCTGCAATAGTCTATGTGCTGGGGGGCTAGGGTCAGTCTGTTATATCTGGTGTTATTCTCCTGTCTTATCCGGTGTCCTGTGTGAATTTAAATATGATCCCTCTAATTCTCTCTCCCTCCCTCTCTCCCTCCCCTCCTGGAGGACCTGAACCCTAGGACCATGCCTCAGGACTACCTGGCCTGATGACTTCTTGCTATCCCCATTCCACCTGGTCATGCTGCTGCTCCAGTTTCCACTCTTCTGCCTGTGGCTATGGAACCCTGACCTGTTCACCGGACGTGCTACCTTGTCTCAGACCTGCTGATTTCAACTCTCTCTCTCTACCGCACCTGCTATTTCAACCTCTAAATGCCCGACTATGAAAAGCCAAGTGACATTTACTCCTGATATACTGACCTGTTGCAACCTCTACAACCACTGTGATTATTATTTGACCCTTCTGGTGGTGCGGCCCTACTTCCACAGACCAGGGGGTGCGGCCCTACTTCCACAGACCAGGGGGTGCAGCCCTACTTCCACTGTCTCTGTGGCTGATCCGATGCTTTTGTCTAAGGTCAGTGTTATTATTTTGTGTTTATCTCTATACCTACAACCCAATGTGTTTTAAACTTAAACATGTTTAATTAGGGTCAAACTTGAACAAAAATTGTGATTACAAAATGATTAACTATATACATTTTATGTGCTGTTCCCTCACCGCCTCAGGGCAGAATAAAAACATAAAATGTTCCTGATCCACAGAGCCGGCAGAATATACATATTACACCACCTACTGCCACTTTGCCTCCCTGCTACACCATTTCTCCAGCAAGCACTACAAGGTGATGAAATAGTCGGTAAAGAAGAGAGGGAGAGATAGATAGAGAGAGAGAGGGAACCAATTATACACTACATTACCAAAAGTATGTGGACATCTGCTTGTCAAACATCTCATTACAAAATCATGGGCATTTATATGGAGTTGGTCCCCCCTTTGCTGCTATAACAGCCTCCACTCTTCTGGGAAGGCTTTCCACTAGATGTTGGAATATTGCTGCGGGACTTGCTTCTATTCAGCCACAAGCACATTAGTGAGGTCGAGCACTGATGTTGGGCGATTAGGCCTGGCTCGCAGATGGCTTTCCAATTCATCCCAAAGGTGTTCGATGGGGTTGAGGTCAGGGATCTGTGCAGGCCAGTCAAGTTCTTCCACACCAATCTCGACAAACCATTTCTGACCAAACCACTCCTTCCCACCGTGAAGCATGGAGGAGGAGGTGTGATGGTGTGGGGGTGCTTTGCTGGTGACACTGTCAGTGATTTATTTAGAATTCAAGGCACACTTAACCAGCATGGCTACCATAGCATTCTGCAGCGATACGCCATCCCATCTGGTTTGTGCTTAGTGGGACTATCATTTGTTTTTCAACAGGACAATGACCCAAAACACACCTCCAGGCTGTGTAAGGGCTATTTGACCAAGGAGAGTGATGGAGTGCTGCATCAGATGACCTGGCCTCCACAATCAGCCGGCCTCAACCCAATTGAGATGGTTTGGGATGAGTTGGACCGCAGAGTGAAGGAAAAGCAGCCAATAAGTGCTCAGCATATGTGGGAACTCCTTCAAGACTGTTGGAAAAGCATTCCTCATGAACCTGGTTGAGGGAATGCCAAGAGTGTGCAAAGCTGTCATCAGGGCAAAGGGTGGCACTTTGAAGAATATAAAATATAAAATATTTTTTATTTGTTTAACACTTTTTAGGTTAATACATGATTCCACGTGTTATTTCATAGTTTTGATTTTCTAAAATGTAGAAAATAGTAAAAATAAAGAAAAACCCATGAATGAGTAGGTGTGTCCAAACGTTTGACTGGTACTGTAGATAAATACCCTAGACGCCCTCTGGCTGGAATATGAGCACCAGCCCCAAAGGGACAGTGCAGCAGAGCAGTAGGTCAATTATAGAGATAATTTGCTGCTGAATACTGCTGAATGTGATTTTAAAGATGCACTCTCAAACTTTTGTATAATTTCAGCCAGTATTTTTTGTGTACTACGTAATCAATTTCTTGTGATATGTTACACAATTTTCAATTTGTATATATTACGAATTTTGCAATTCTTCGTGCAATATGAATCCAAATCGCGCAATATGCTACACATTTCTTGTGCTTAAAATTCCAGAATGCATATTTTAAGTGGAGAAAGAGGAAAGACTTACTTATGTTATTAATTAGTAGGCTCTAGGTTTCGGAGATTACTACCATGGTGATCTCTCAGCAGTTGGCCATAAGAACACACAACACCATAAATACTAAATATTGATGTAAACAATTTGAGACACAAGACCACTTTATGAGAGTAATGATAGCATATCAGAGAAGGAGTGCAAGGATCTTATCTATTTATGATTTTAAAGGCAAAACTGATCCTATATCAGCTCCTACTCTGAGAATCTTTGTTGTGTGTCTATGTGAAGACTATGTTCCAATAAGACTGATTTGAATGAATGTTTTAACTCCACAAGGTGTTTTATTAAAATTCAGATTTAGTTAAAGTAAGAGAAGACACAGATCTTCTCCTCAGCTGATTTTTTTTTTGGTTGAAAAACAAAACAACCCTTATAAAGATTGATTAAATTTGCATTAGGTTCATCAGGCAAACACTGTTTCTCATTTAGAAAACAAACAGCAATTATCACCCACCACCCAATTTTCTTATTAGATGGAAATGTGTCGTGATTGTCATGATATTTACATTTAGAATATGAGGTGATGTTACAATAACTAAGAACTTTGCTGGACAATATAGCAATCAATGTAAGTATATGAGTTTTAGTAAGAATGTAATATCACTTTAATCTCATATTGGCAATCTACCTCTGTGCAGACATATCTGAAATGAAATTTGACTGACAAATCGAGAGTAAATCCTTTTTTAATTTGCTACATTGTTTGATAGTCAGCTAACTAGCAACATAATTTACCTCAGTCAGTAGCTACTAGCTAGCTAGAATCACAATGTCCTCATTGGTGAACATGGCGAGCAGCTTTTGGTCAACAAATGTCCTATTCAGACCCCTTCCCTATTTCCACATTTTGTTATGTTACAGCCTTATTCTAAACTAGATTAAATTAAAACTGTTCCTCATCAATCTACAGTGAGGGAAAAAAGTATTTGATCCCCTGCTGATTTTGTACGTTTGCCCACTGACAAAGAAATGATCAGTCTATAATTTTAATGGTAGGTTTATTTGAACAGTGAGAGACAGAATAACAACAAAAAAATCCAGAAAAACGCTTGTCAAAAATGTTATAAATTCATTTGCATTTTAATGAGGGAAATAAGTATTTGACCCCCTCTCAATCAGAAAGATTTCTGGCTCCCAGGTGTCTTTTATACAGGTAACGAGCTGAGATTAGGAGCACACTCTTAAAGGGAGTGCTCCTAATCTCAGCTTGTTACCTGTATAAAAGACACCTATCCACAGAAGCAATCAATCAATCAGATTCCAAACTCTCCACCATGGCCAAGACCAAAGAGCTCTCCAAGGATGTCAGGGACAAGATTGTAGACCTACACAAGGCTGGAATGGGCTACAAGACCATCGCCAAGCAGCTTGGTGAGAAGGTGACAACGGTTGGTGCGATTATTCGCAAATGGAAGAAACACAAAATATCTGTCAATCTCCCTCAGCCTGGGGCTCCGTGCAATATCTCACCTCAAGGAGTTGCAATGATCATGTGAACGGTGAGGAATCAGCCCAGAACTACACGGGAGGATATTGTCAATGATCTCAAGACAGCTGGGACCATAGTCACCAAGAAAACAATTGGTAACACACTACGCCGTGAAGGACTGAAATCCTGCAGCGCCCGCAAGGTCCCCCTGCTCAAGAAAGCACATATACAGGCCCGTCTGAAATTTGCCAATGAACATCTGAATGAGTCAGAAGAGAACTGGGTGAAAGTGTTGTGGTCAGATGAGACCAAAATCGAGCTCTTTGGCATCAACTCAACTCGCCGTGTTTGGAGGAGGAGGAATGCTGCCCATGACCCCAAGAACACCATACCCACCGTCAAACATGGAGGTGGAAACATTATGCTTTGGGGGTGTTTTTCTGCTAAGGGGACAGGACAACTTCACCGCATCAAAGGGACGATGAACGGGGCCATGTACCGTCAAATCTTGGGTGAGAACCTCCTTCCCTCAGCCAGGGCATTGAAAATGGGTCGTGGATGGGTATTCCAGCATGACAATGACCCAAAACACACGGCCAAGGCAACAAAGGAGTGGCTCAAGAAGAAGCACATTAAGGTCCTGGAGTGGCCTAGCCAGTCTCCAGACCTTAATCCCATATAAAATCTTTGGAGGGAGCTGAAGGTTCGAGTAGCCAAACGTCAGCCTCGAAACCTTAATTACTTGGAGAAGATCTGGAAAGAGGAGTGGAACAAAATCCCTCCTGAGATGTGTGCAAACCTGGTGGCCAACTACAAGAAACGTCTGACCTCTGTGATTGCCAACAAGGGTTTTGCCACCAAGTACTAAGTCATGTTTTGCAGAGGGGTCAAATACTTATTTCCCTCATTAAAATGCAAATCAATTTATAACATTTTTGACATGCGTTTTTCTGGATTTTTGATGTTGTTATTCTGTATCTCACTGTTAAAATAAACATACCATTACAATTATAGACTGATCATGTCTTTGTCAGTGGGCAAACGTACAAAATCAGCAGGGGATCAAATACTTTTTTCCCTCACTGTACACACATTAATATAATATATGCCATTTTACGTATGGGTGGTGCTGGGCATCAAACCCACTACCGTCAAGTTACAAGCGTAATGCTCTACCAACTGAGCTACAAAGGACCACAATACACCATTATTACAAAGCAAAAACATTTTTTTTAGAAAGGCTTGCACAATTATATAAACATAAGTATTCAGACCCTTTGAGACTCAAAATTTAGCTCAGGTGCATCCTGTTTCCATTGATCATCCTTTTGATGTTTCTACAACTTCATTGGAGTCCACCAGTGGTAAATTCAATTGATTGGACATGACTTGGAAAGGTACACACCTGTCTATATAAGGTCCAACTGTTGACATTGCATGTCAGAGCAAAAACCAAGCCATGAGATCGAAGGAATTGTCCGTAGAGCTCCGAGACAGAATTGTGTCGAGGCACAGATCTGGGGAAGGGTACCAAAAAACTTCTGCAGCATTGAAGGTCCCTAAGAGCACAGTGGCCTCCATCATTCTTAAATGGAAGAAGTTTGGAACCACCAAGACTCTTCCTAGAGCTGGCCGCCCGGCCAAACTGAGCAATCGGGGGAGAAGGGCCTTGGTGAGGGAGGTGACCAAGAACCCGATGGTCACTCTGAAAGAGCTCCAGAGTTCCTCTATGGAGAGACGGAGAACCTTCAAAAGGACAACCATCTCTGCAGCACTCCACCAATCAGGCATTTATGCTAGAGTGGCCAGACGGAAGCCACTCCTCAGTAAAAGGCACATGACAGCCCGCTTGGAGTTTGCCAAAAGGCACATAAAGGACTCTCAGACCATGAGAAACAAGATTCTCTGATCTGATGAAACCAAGATTGAAGACATTGGCCTGAATAACAAGTGTCATGTCTGGAGGAAACCTGGCACCATCCGTACTGTGAAGCATGGTGGTGGCAGCATCATGCTGTGGGGATGTTTTTCAGCGGTAGGGACTGGGAGACTAGTCAGGATCGAGGGAAAGATGAACGGAGCAAAGTACAGAGAGATCATTGATGAAAACCTGCTCCAGAGCGCTCATGACCTCAGACTTGGGTGAAGGTTACCCTTCCAACAGGACAACAAACCTAAGCACAAAGCCAAGACAATGCAGTAGTGGCTTCGGGACAAGTCTCTGAATGTCCTTGAGTGGCCCAACCAGAGCCTGGACTTAAACCCGATTTAACATCTCTGGAGAGACCTGAAAATAGCTGTGCAGCGACGCTCCCAATCCAACTTGACAGAGCTTGAGAGGACATGCAGAGAAGAATGGGAGAAACTCAACAAACACAAGTGTGCCAAGCTTGTAGCGTTATAACCAAGAAGACTCGAAGCTGTAATCGCTGCCATAGGTGCTTCAACAAAACATTGAGTAAATGTTCTGAATACTTTTGTAAATGTCATATTTCAGTATTTATTTAATTATTTTTTTGCTTTTCATTATGGGGTATTGTGTGTAAATTGATGAGGAAATGTTTTTATTTTATCCATTTTAGAATAAGAAAGAAAATGTGGAAAAAGTCAAGGGGTCTGAAAACTTTCCCAATGCACTGTATATTCTGTGTGTGTGTGTGTGGTTTGTGTGTGTGTGTATGTATTGTGGTGTCATTCATTTCCATTTTTGCTGATCCCTCAGCCATGTCAGCAATTTGACACTCTCACAGAAGGTTCCGGAAACTTTCCAGGAAACTTTCCCAAAATTCCCAGGTTTTCCGGGAAATTGCAGTTGGAGGATTTTCTAATCCTGGTTGGATTCCCAGTTGGAAGATTCCCTCCTTACTAATTCCCTCACGATTTCTGGAAAAGCTGGTAATTTTCTGAAAGTTTCTGAAATATTTTGCAACCCTGTCTGTTTGTCAGGATGATGGTACTTTTCTCTGGAAACGGATAGCAATAGTACAGTGTTTAAGCTATTGTGTCTATGATTTCCTCAGATATGTGATGATAATGATGATGATGATGATGGTGTGTGTGTGTCCGTTTACACCTGTGTGTTTGTGTGTGTGTGTGTAGTGGAGTTTGAGGAACAAAAAAAAAATCTATCTAATATCAAATGCTGATAATGAGGTTTAGTATTGTCAGTATTCACACTGCCAGACAGAATAGAGAGAACATGTTAAAAGGAAAAACCCTATTTTATCTCTACACAAGCTAAGAGCACTGTTAACTCACACTCCCAGGATGAGAAACAGAGGAGAGGGTGTTTAGAGAATCAGCGCACTGGCCACGGTGTTGCAAGGTGTCAAACATTTCCCCCCCCAGTTCCAAGTCCAAACCCAGCTCTGAAGCAAGGAAAGGCAAGGGACATGGGCACCCTCATAGATATCATCCTGACAAATTTACACTCTAAATACACCTCCGCTGTCTTCAACCAGGATCTCAGCGATCACTGCCTTATTGCCTGCATCCGTAATGGGTCCGCGGTCAAACGAGCACCTCCTCCCAACTGCCCACTGCACTGAGGCTAGGAAACACTGTCACCACTGATACATCTACAATAATCGAGAATTTCAACAAGCATTTTGCTACGGCTGGCCATGCTTTCCACCTGGCTACAACTACCCCGGGCACCAGCTCTGCACCCTCCGCTGCAACTTGCCCATGCCCCCCGCTTCTCCTTCACACAAATTCAGACAGCTGATGTTCTGAAAGAGCTGAAAAATCTGGACCCCTACAAATCAGCTGGGCTAGACAATCTGGACCCTTTCTTTCTAAAATTAGCTGCCGAAATTGTCACAACCCCTATTACTAGCCTGTTTAAACTCTCTTTCGTAATGTCTGAGATCCCCAGAGATTGGAAAGCTGCCGCGGTCATCCCCCTCTTCAAAGGGGGTGACACTCTAGATCCAAACTGTTACAAACCTATATCCATCCTGCCCTGCCTTTCGAAAGTATTTGAAAGCCAAGTTAACAAACAGATCACCGACCATTTCGAATCCCACCGTACCTTCTCCGCTATGCAATCCGGTTTCCGAGCTGGTCATGGGTGCACCTCAGCCACGCTCAAGGTCCTAAACGATATTATAACCACGATCGATAAAAGACAGTACTGCGCAGCCGTCTTCATCGACCTGGCCAAGGCTTTCGACTCTGTCAACCACCGCATTCTTATTGGCAGACTAAATAGCCTTGGTTTCTCTAATGACTGCCTCGCCTGGTTCACCAACTACTTCTCAGATAGAGTTCAATGTGTCAAATCAGAGGGCCTGTTGTCTAGACCTCTGGCCGTCTCTATGGGGGTGCCACAAGATTCAAATCTCGGGCCGACTCTATTCTCTGTGTATATCAATGATGTCGCTCTTGCTGCTGGTGACGCTCGGATCCACCTCTATGCGGACGACACCATTTTGTATACATCTGGCCCTTCATTGGACACTGTGTTAACAAACCTCCAAACGAGCTTCAATGCCATACAACACTCCTTCCGTAGCCTCCAACTGCTCTTAAACACTAGTAAAACTAAATGCATGCTCTTCAACCGAACGCTGCTTGCACCCTCCCACCCGACTAGAATCACTACTCTCGGCGGGTCTGACCTAGAGTATGTGGACAACTACAAATACAGTGGGGAGAACAAGTATTTGATACACTGCCGATTTTGCAGGTTTTCCTACTTACAAAGCATGTAGAGGTCTGTAATTTTTATAATAGGTACACTTCAACTGTGAGAGACGGAATCTAAAACAAAAATCCAGAAAATCACATTGTATGATATTTAAGTAATTAATTTGCATTTTATTGCATGACATAAGTATTTGATACATCAGAAAAGCAGAACTTAATATTTGGTACAGAAACCTTTGTTTGCAATTACAGAGATCATACGTTTCCTGTAGGTCTTGACCAGGTTTGCACACACTGCAGCAGGGATTTTGGCCCACTCCTCCATACAGACCTTCTCCAGATCCTTCAGGTTTCGGGGGCTGTCGCTGGGCAATACGGACTTTCAGCTCCATCCAAAGATTTTCTATTGGGTTCAGGTCTGGAGACTGGCTAGGCCACTCCAGGACCTTGATATGCTTCTTACGGAGCCACTCCTTAGTTGCCCTGGCTGTGTGTTTCGGGTCGTTGTCATGCTGGAAGACCCAGCCACGACTCCATCTTCAATGCTCTTACTGAGGGAAGGAGGTTGTTGGCCAAGATCTCGCGATACATGGCCCCATCCATCCTCCCCTCAATACGGTGCAGTCGTCCTCTCCCCTTTGCAGAAAAGCATCCCCAAATAATGATGTTTCCACCTCCATGCTTCACGGTTGGGATGGTGTTCTTGGGGTTGTACTCAACCTTTTTCTTCCTCCAAACACGGCGAGTGGAGTTTAGACCAAAAAGCTCTATTTTTTGTCTCATCAGACCACATTACCTTCTCCCATTCCTCCTCTGGGTCATCCAGATGGTCATTGGCAAACTTCAGATGGGCCTGGACATGCGCTGGCTTGAGCAGGGGGACCTTGCGTGCGCTGCAGGATTTTAATCCATGACGGCGTAGTGTGTTACTAATGGTTTTCTTTGAGACTGTGGTCACAGCTCTCTTCTGGTCATTGACCAGGTTCTGCCATGTAGTTCTGGGCTGATCCCTCACCTTCCTCATGATCATTGATGCCCCACGAGGTGAGATCTTGCATGGAGCCCCAGACCGAGGGTGATTGACCGTCATCTTGAACTTCTTCCATTTTCTAATAATTGCGCCAACAGTTGTTGCCTTCTCACCAAGCTGCTTGCCTATTGTCCTGTAGCCCATCCCAGCCTTGTGCAGGTCTACAATTTTATCCCTGATGTCCTTACACAGCTCTCTGGTCTTGGCCATTGTGGAGAGGTTGGAGTCTGTTTGATTGAGTGTGTGGACAGGTGTCTTTTATACAGGTAACGAGTTCAAACAGGTGCAGTTAATACAGGTAATAAGTGGAGAACAGGAGGGCTTCTTAAAGAAAAACTATCAGGTCTGTGAGAGCCGGAATTCTTACTGGTTGGTAGGTGATCAAATACTTATGTCATGCAATAAAATGCAAATTAATTACTTAAAAATCATACAATGTGATTTTCTAGATTTTTGTTTTAGATTCTGTCTCTCACAGTTAAAATGTACCTATGATAAAAAGTACAGACCTCTACATGCTTTGTAAGTAGGAAAACCTGCAAAATCGGCAGTGTATCAAATACTTGTTCTCCCCACTGTACCTAGGTGTCTGGTTAGACTGTAAACTCTCCTTCCAGACTCACATTAAGCATCACCAATCAAAAGTTAGATCTAGAATTGGCTTCCTATTTCGCAAAACAAAGCCTCCTTCACTCATGCTGCCAAACATGCCCTCGTAAAACTGACTATCCTACCGATCCTTGACTTCGGCGATGTCATTTACAAAATAGCATCCAACACTCTACTCAGCAAATTGGATGTAGTCTATCACAGTGCCATCCGTTTTGTCACCAAAGCCCCATATACAACCCACCATTGTGAGCTGTATGCTCTTGTTGGCTGGCCCTCACTACATATTAGTCGCCAAACCCACTGGCTCCAGGTCATCTATAAATCACTGCTAGGCAAATCTCTGTCTTATCTTAGCTCACTGGTCACCATAGCAACACCCACCCATAGTCTGCGCTCCAGCAGGTATATCTCACTGGTCATCCCCAAAGCCAACACCTCCTTTGGCCGCCATTCCTTCCAGTTCTCTGATGCCAATGACTGGAACGAACTGCAAAAATCTCTGAAGCTGGAGACTCTTATCTCCCTCACTAACTTTAAGCGACAGTTGTCAGAGCAGCTTACCGATCACTGCACCTGTACACAGCCATTCTGAAATTAGCCCACCCAACTACCTCATCCCCATATTGTTATTTATTTTGCTAATTTTGCACCCCAGTATCTCTATTTGCACATCATCTTTTGCACATCTATTATTCCAGTGTTAATATGAAATTGTGACTATTTTGCACTATGGCCTATTTATTGACATTTAAAACATGACAATACATTCATAACAGATTTCACAACATGTTGAGTGTGTGCCCTCAGGCATCTACTCTACTACCACATATCTATAACACAAAATCCATGTGTACGTGTGTATAGTGATTATGTTATCGTGTGTTTGTATGCATGTGTCTATGTTTGTGTTGCTTCACAGTCCCGCTGTTCCATAAGGTGTTTTTTTAATCTGTTTTTTAAATCTAATTTTACTGCTGGCATGAGTTACTTGATGTGGAATAGAGTTCCATGTAGTCATGGCTCTATGTAGTACTGTGCACCTCCCATAGTCAGTTCTTGACTAGGGGACTGTGAAGAATGTCTTGTGGGGTATGCATGGGTGTCCGAGCTGTGTGCCAGTAGTTCAAACAGACAGCTCGGTGCATTCAACATGTCAATGCCTCTCACAAATGCAAGTAGTGATGAGGTCAATCTCTCCTCCACTGAGCCAGGAGAGATTGACATGCATACTATTAATGTTAGCTCTCTGTGTACATCCAAGGGCCAGCCGTGCTACCCCGTTCTGAACCAATTGCAAAGTCCCTCTTTGTGACACATTACCACACAACTGAAAAGTAGTCCAGGTACGACAAAACTAGGGCCTGTAGGATCTGCCTTGTTGATAGTGCTGTTAAGAATGCAGAGCAGCACTTTATTATAGACAGACTTCTCCCCATCCTAGCTACTGTTGTATCAATATGTTTTGACCATGACAGTTTACAATCCAGGGTTACTCCAAGCAATTGAGTCTCCTCAACTTGACCAATTTCCAAATTATTCATTAAAATATTTAGTTGAGGTTTAGGGTTTAGTTAATGATTTGTCCCAAACACAATGCTTTTAGTTTTTGAAATATTCCTTGCAACCCATTCTGAAACTAACTGCAGCTCTTTGTTAAGTGTTGCTGTCATTTCAGTCGCTGTGGTAGCAGACGTGTATAGTGTTGAGTCATCCGCATACATACTCAAAGCCAGTGGCATGTCGTTAGTAAACATTGAAAAAAGTAAGGGGCCTAGACAGCTGCCCTGGGGAATTCCTGATTCTACCTGGATTTTGTTGGAGAGGCTTCCATTAAAGAACACCCTCTTTGTTCTGTTAGACAGGTAACTCTTTATCCACAATTTAGCAGGGGGTTTAAAGCCATAACACATACGTTTTTCCATCAATAGACTATGATTGATAATGTCAAAAGCCACACGGAAGTCTAACAAAACAGCCCCCACAATCTTGTTATTATCAATTACTCTCAGTCAATCATCAGTCATTTGTGTAAATGCTGTGCTTGTTGAATGTCCTTCCCTATAATCATGCTGAAAGTCTGTTGTCAATTTCTTTACTATAAAATAGCATTTTATCTGGTCAAACACAATTTTTCCCAATAGTTTACTAAGGGTTGGTAACAGGCTGACTGGTCGGCTATTTGAGCCAGTTAATGGGGCTTTACTATTCTTAGGTAGGGGAATAACTTTTGCTTCCCTCCAGGCCTGAGGGTACACACTTACCTAGGTTACCACATTGGCTCACAGCAAAGACTTGACCTTTTTCAAAAGCAATTTTCTTGTTGTCTGCTTTTTTTAGTCAAATACAAGACTACATTTAAGAAAAGTACATAGTGTCTAAAGATTACTTTTCAACATTGCCTGCTCCTGAGCATTCTCACTACTTAGACAAATGTAATATTGTAGGGCTTCCCTCATGCCCCTTTTCATGACAGTGCTAGCACCCAACTGAGTGAGTGAGTGATAGCTAGCTACCGACCGGAAGATTAAACTAGCCAAGACCAACAACACAAACAAATTGACTATTCAGCTATAAGTAGTGAGTGGAGTTACAAACAGACTATTCAGCTACAAGTAGTGAGTGGAGTTACAAACAGACTATACAGCTACAAGTAGTGAGTGGAGTTACAAACAGACTATACAGCTACAAGTAGTGAGTGAAGTTACAAACAGACTATTCAGCTACAAGTAGTGAGTGGAGTTACAAACAGACTATACAGCTACAAGTAGTGAGTGGAGTTACAAACAGACTACACAGCTACAAGTAGTGAGTGGAGTTACAAACAGACTTTACTAAACCAGTTAAATGTCTTACCTGTGATTAACTGTTTTCTACACACAGAGCTACAACACCTCAATTTTTCCAGTTTTATTGAAATTCACACAGTTTAATGTCTTAATGTACTCTGAAATTAAAGCATAGAACAAATCAACAATAGGAGACAAAAAATTAATCATGGAATCGTTTTGTTTAACAAAATGTAATCTACATTTTTGACTCATCAAAGTAGCCACCTTTTGCAGACATAACAGCCGAACACACTTGTGGCATTCTTTCTACAATGGAAATCAAATATTGTTTGGAATGTTCTTCCCAACACTGTTGCAGAAGTTCCCACAAATGTGTTGCACTTGTAGGTTGCTTTGCTTTCACCCTTCTGCCCAGTTCATCCCAGTTCATCCCAAACCAGCTTGATGGGGTTTAAGTCTGGAGACTGTGCTGGCCATTCCATGATTTGAAGCCTACCATCTTGTTATTTTCTTGTAAGATAGTTCTGACAGCCTGGAGGTGTGTTCTGGGTCATTATCTTGCTGTAGGAACCCCTGACCAACTAGACGTACACCAGAGGGTATTGCATGGCGCTACACAATGCTGTGGTAGCCATTTTGGTTCAGGGTGCCACTCACTCTGTGCAAGTCGCCGACTCTGGATCCAGAAAAAGAGCCCCAGACCATCACGCTGCCTCCTCCATGTTTGACAGTTGGTGTCACACACTGAGGAACCATCCTACTTGACGGCGTACAAAAACCCTGTGTGATGAACAGAAGATTTCAAGTTTTGATTAATCGGTCCGTAAGACCTTCTTCCAGTCTTCAATAGTCCACTGGCGGTGCTTCATGGCCCAGGCAAGACTTTTTCTTATTTTGCCATCATAGCAATGGCTTTCTTACTGCCACTCCACCTGTCAAACCTTCAGCTCCAAGTCTTCTCTTCGCAGTTGAAACTGAGACTTGCTTACTTCAACCAGTGTTAAGCTGGGCTTGAAGCTGTTGTCCTGTGAGCCGCCAATCACGCAAGCTGTTGACTCTCAGAAACTTGTCTTCTGATTCTGTTGTGGCTTTGGGTCTGCCAGACCTCTTCCTGTCAGAGTTTCATCCAGTTTCCAAGTGCCTTTTGATGGTGTAAGAAACTGTACTCACTGACACCTTGGCTTTCTTTGCAATTTCTCTAAAGGAAAGACCTACACTTTTAAGGGTTAAAATGGTCTGTCTGTCTTCCTTTGTTAATTGCCTTTTTCTCTCCATTATGACAGCAATATACTACTTCCTGCAGTACAATACTGTCCAAATACTGCTTAAGAGGGTGTAGTAGCACAGTCTGTTCCAACACTGCTTTTATACAGACAGAGGGTTTGGAAGTAATCAACAAAAGTTGGGACACCTGTAGGAATTGTTAGCATCAACTTTCAAGGCTAAATTTACTTCCATCGCTGCAGAACAGCTGTAAATTGTTAACGCATTACATGTTCCCTGAAAAATGCCTTTTTTATATAACTCTGAAATGTACATTATTTTTCAGTTTTTGGTAACCTAAACTTTTGTTTTTAACCTCTGGCAGTTTATCGCTTACCTTTGTACCATTTCAGGTTATTCACTGAACTGCTTAAATTTAAATAAAAACTGGAGAAATGGGGTGTTCTAAAACTTTTGACTGATAGTGTATGTCTAGTCTACTTGGACACCGGTCCCCACATTTCCCATGCTGAATAGGCTGAAACCACAGGGCTCTTCTCGCAGGCACTATTTCCCTATGTGGGAGCATTGAGAACGATAGGTCGGGATTTTTGACCTGGTTACATATACATTGAACAAAACAGCAGCTTTTCAGCATGTTTTGTTATTTCTGTATAACTTCAAATCTCTGACAAAGTTGGCTCTTTTACAATGGGACTGAATGGGAAAGAAGGGAATTACTTACTATTATTATTATTATTATTATTATTATTATTATTATTATTATTATTATTATTATTATTATTATTATTATTATTATTATTATTATTATTATTATTATTATGTGACTATCAACTCTGAGTATAGGCCAAGCCATGTGGCTAACAGATGGAGCTATGAGAGTCCTGATAACTCAAGGAGTGATAAATATAATGTTTGTCTATTACTGTCTTGTTGCTAGCTAGGGCCATCTACTTTAAGTGCTGCCTGTCTTCCCAGTAGACTACTTGCTGACTGCTCATAACTTGCAGATGATTGTTGACAAATCAACCAGGATTAAGGAGCAATTTGTGACTTGTTTTGGTAATCAGTGGCTGTATTGGAGGGGGAGTTGTTTCTCCTCTCCTAGGCAATCAGCAATTAGTACAGGGAGGTGTACTCTTCACCTCTGCTAGGAAATTAGCAATTAGTGTTACTATTCAGTCTCCCTGTTTTTTCAGCGGCAATCATGTCAGTGGCGGTCTCGTCAGTGGCGGTCTCGTCAGTGGCAGTCTCGTCAGTGGCAGTCTCGTCAGTGGCAGTCTCGTCAGTGGCAGTCTCGTCAGTGGCAGTCTCGTCAGTGGCAGTCTCGTCAGTGGCAGTCTCGTCAGTGGCAGTCTCGTCAGTGGCAGTCTCGTCAGTGGCAGTCTCGTCAGTGGCAGTCTCGTCAGTGGCAGTCTCGTCAGTGGCAGTCTCGTCAGTGGCAGTCTCGTCAGCGAAACTAAAACTGTCGCTGAAACAAAGATGGTTCTGCAGAGTTGTTCGAGGAAGGAAAGAGAGGAAGGCTCCACACCACTCTCTCACTTGAGTATCTTACCTAGTTATTTTCTGATTTAATTTGCTCTTTTGCAGCTTTGGCAACTATGGCTGTGTTTTCTATATCTGGAATTCCGGGTCTCTGGCAGCATTTGGAACTGCCAATCTGCGGTCAAGAATGTAGAGTTCATCTCAGCCTATGCTGCCCTTAAGTCTCTTGACTTTATGACCCTGACGGAGACATGGATCACCCTAGAGAACACTACTACTCCAGCTGTTCTCGCTTCATCTGACTGTTTTTTCTTATAGTCCAAGAGCATCTGGCCGTCGAGGCTGTGGCAGAGGGCTACTCACTACAGATTTTATTTTTTTCTCCCTCTCTCACCTGTCCATCTCCTCATTTGAATTCAATCCCGTCACTGTCATTTGTATATTAAAGCTTAACATTGTTGTCATCTATCGCCCACCGGGTGCCATTGGGGAGTTCCTCAATGAGCTTGACACCTTGATAAGCTAATTTCCTGACGATGGGTCACCGCTCTTCGTACTTGGCGACTTCATCCTCCCGATGTCTGCCTTGGATTAATTTCTTTCCAAATCTCTCTTTCCCCTCCTTGCCACTCAGCCCCTACCCAGATGCACATGTGCCGTCGCAATCTTCGCTCTCTCTCTACCACTACTCTCTCCTCTTCTATCCTATAATCTCTCCCTTCTGCTAAATCCTTTCCCCTCCTGTCTCCTGATTCTGTCTCTTCGACCATACTCTCCTCCCTTTCCGCATCCTATGACTCACACTGTCCCCTTTCCTCCCGGCCGGTTCGGCCCTCCCCTCCTGCTCTGTGGCTGAGTGACTCATTGCGAGCTTAAAGAACAGGGCTGCAGGCAGCTGAGAGAAAATGGAGGAAAACTAAACTTCAGGAGGACCTATCATCCTTTCTCTACCTTCTCTTCCTCTGTATCTGCTGTTAAAGCCACGTTCTATCACACTAAATTTCAAGCTTCTGCCTCTAGGAAACTCTGTTCCACCTTCTCCTCCCTTCTTAATCCCCCACCCCTCCCTCCTCCCTCTCTGCGGACAACTTTGTCAACAACTTTGAAAAGAAGGTTAATGACATCCACTCCTCATTCACTCAGCCTATTGAGTCCACTGGTCTCACTCACACACAACTACCCTACGCCTTGAACTCTTTGTCCCCTCTCTCTCTCCAGATGAAATCCTGCAACTAATGAGGTCTGGCCACCCGACAACCCCGCTCGACCCCAACCCCTTCTCCAGACCATCTCTGGAGACCTTTTCCCATTTCTCACTTTCCTCATCAACTCATCCCTGACCACTGGCTGCGTCCCTTCTGACTTCAAAATGGCCCGAGCTGCTCCTCTCTTCAAGAGACCAACACTCATCTGACGTCAAACTACAGACCTGTATCCCTTTCATTTATTTCCAAAACACTTGAGCGTGCTGTCTCTGACCAACTCTCTCTATCTCTCTCAGAACGATCTTCAAGATGGGTCACTCAACCGAGACTGTGCTTCTCCATGTCACGTAGGCTAAGCTGACTCTCTCTCCTCTGTTCTCATCTTCCTAGATCTATCCGCTGCCTTCGACATCATGAACCATCAGATCCTCCTTTCCACCTTCTCAAGGCTGGGAGTCTCAGGCTCTGTACACACTTGGATTGCATCCTACCTGGAAGGCCGCTCCTACCAGGTGATGTGGAGAGTATCTGTGTCTGCACCACGTACTCTCACTGCTGGTGTCCCCCAGGGCTAGGTTCTAGGCCCTCCTCTTATCGCTATGCACCAAGTCACTCAGCTCCCATTGTATCCTCACATGGTCTCTCCTGTCATTGCTATGTGCATGACACTCAACTACTTTTCTTCTCTGTCCTGGCACCCAAATGGTGGAACCATCATTCCCCTGAAGCTAGGACAGCAGAGTCCCTGCCCATCTTCCGAAAGCACCTGAAACCAGTATTGTAGTACTCGAGACCACATATTGAGTGTCTCGGTCTTGTCTCGGTGTCAGATACATTTGTACTTGGTCTTGACTCTTTCTCTGACAGTGAGGACTTATAATTTCTTCATCGGAGACCAGCAGAGTAAAAAACTCACAATTATCAGCTTCCATTCAGTCAGCGTACAACAGTGCTTCGCCAGTCCAAATATATACATTCCTTTCTTGAAACATTAATATCTTATTGCATATTGAAACCTGGGATTCCTACTTTACTAATAACATTACTTATATTGAAAAAGATCCTCAAACTTTGTCCCAATTTCCTTGACTCGCTGGTAGGGAAGAGTGAGGGAAATTGTTGGAAAATTGCGTGCTAACTAATAGTAAAGGTGAGACTTGGAAATTGTAACAGTCTTTATATTTATGATAGACATGTTTGTGCAGTGGAAAACCTATTGGACCTAGGCCTCCAGTGTGTGACAGGCTCCTGATGCTGAAAGGACAGCAACCGTAATACCAGCGTACTCATGTAGGAGAGTGCCCTTTTTGTAAAACACAAAGGGCCAGTGGTGTAGTGGAGGGTATACGCAGGTATTCGCCCTGTACCTACTTTTTTTTCAGTGGGCATTGCTTATACTAAATTCTTAATCCCTACTGATGCGTATCAAACTAGTGGAGGTATACGACTAATCAATTATGTAGTAGCCTACAATAGAGAAATCATGCACAAAGTAGCCTACACAACTGCAAAGCACGTGAAATGTATTCACATGTGCGCAGCACACAACCTAGTTTCAGCGGAATATCATCTGCAGGCAGCAAGAGTGTGCAGCTCTCAACTGGTTTTAGCATGGAGCAGCTCACAGAATGACATTGGTAGCCGGTAGGTAGGAAAGACGTTTCAACTTATGATATCTACCAGTAAATGCTAACTAAGTCAACAATGGGTATGCAAACCAGGTATTGTAAAAGTTTGGTCCTTAGTCTTGGTTAGTAGGCTATTTGATGTGCAATCCAGTCATCATGTGCTGTTTGAATGAACATTTCTAAAGGCTTTCCCAAAAAACCTTCCTAATTAAATGTTGACTGCAATGTAGGCCTAACTGACAGAATGATATCATGCTGATTTGTATCAATTGGGAGGGCATTTGTGTTGCTAAAATTAATTAAAGGGCAACTACACCCTCAACTTTGTTTGACTTTTCCCAGATCTAAGAAATTGTCTCCTGATGTGGTTTAAGCATTGTTGTGGACTTACTTTAAAAGTGTCATTTTGAAAGTGAAAATCTGAGAAATCTCTAGGAAAAACATAGGATTTTTCACAAAGGGCACCTTTCCTCCGAAGGACCCACTTCTCCAGGTACCACTACACCACTGCAACTGGGCCAATGGAAAGACAGCAGTCAAACAGCATGATGTTAAAGGATAAGCAGTCCATAAACTCAGACATAATAAGACAGTAGGTCCCAATCATAAGAATACAAAAACACAACCATTAAGCATTTCCCAATCTAAATGTACAACTATTACTTCACATTGCAAAAAAAACATTTCACATTTAGCACACAAAGTAACCGGTGACCTAAAGTTTTAAATGCAACAATGTTTCACACACAAGTTACACTATATATATATATATATATATATATCAGAAGTATGTGGACACTCCTTCAAATTAGTGGATTCTGCTATTTCAGCCACACCCATTGCTGACAGGTGTATAAAATCGAGCACACAGCCATGAAATCTCCATAGACGAACAATGGCAGTAGAATGGCCTTACTAAAGAGCTCAGTGACTTTCAACGTGGTACCGTCATAGGATGCCACCTTTACAACAAGTCAGTTTGTCAAATTTATGCCCTGCTAGCGCTGCCCCGGTCACTGTAAGTGCTGTTATTGTGAAGTGGAAATGTCTAGGAGCAACAACGGCTCAGCCACGAAGTGGTAGGCCACAACAGCTCACAGAACGGTACCGGTGAGTGCTGAAGCAAATAGTGAGTAAAAATGGTCTGTCCTCGGTTGCAACACTCACTGCCAAGTTCCAAACTGGCTCTGGAAGCAACGTCAGCACAAGAACTGTTCGTCGGGAGCTTCATGAAATGGGTTTCCATGGCCGAATGGCCTAAGATCACTATGCGCAATGCCAAGCGTCAACTGGAGTGGTGTAAAGCTCATCGCCATTGGACTCTGGAGAAGTGGAAAAGTGTTAGCTGGAGTGATGAATCACGCTTCACCATCTGGCAGTCCGACGGACGAATCTGGGTTTGGAGGATGCCAGGAGAACGCTACCTGCACCAATGCATAGTGCCAAACTGTAAAGTTTGGTGGAGGAGGAATAATGGTGTGGGGCTGTTTTTCATAGTTCGGGCTAGGCCCCTTAGTTCCAGTGAAGGAAAATCTTAACACTACAGCATAGAATGACATTGTAGACAATTCTGTTCTTCCAACTTTGTGGCAACAGTTTGGGTAAGGCCCTTTCCTATTTCAGCATGACAATGCCCCCATGCACAAAGTGAGGTCCATACAGAAATGGTTTGTCGAGATCAGTGTGGAAGAACTTCACTGGCCTTTACAGAGCCCTGACCTCGACCCCATCTAACACCTTCGGGATGAATTGGAATGCCGACTGCGAGCCAGGCCTAAACGCCCAACATCAGTGCCCGACCTCAGTAATGCTCTTGTGGCTGAATGGAAGCAAGTCCCCGCAGCAATGTTCCAACATCTAGTGGAAAGCCATCCCAGAAAGGTGGAGGCTGTTGTAGCAGCAAAGGGGGGACGAAATCCATATTAATGCCCATGATTTTGGAACGAGATATTCGACAAGCAGGTGTCCACATACTTTTGGTAATGTATTGTATTTTCAAAGAGAAAATACAATACAGTGTCTAATAATTTTCCAAATGCACGGCCACTTCCCCACTCTATATTGCTATAGATTTTTCACAAATGTCTTAGTATACGCAATTCCCAAACATTCTAAGAATTTATGAGAATGTGAAAATGACCATATCTATGTGATCTCTTGTCAGGGGTCTGTACTGGGACCTATTCTCTTTACTAATTATATAAATAATATTGGTATATCTGTTAAAACTTGTAATATTTATCTGTATGCAGACAACATTGTTATGTATACCGTTGTCCCAACTGTTGACCAGGCTATGTTAGAGCTGCAATCTGACCTTGTTACCTTACGGAAAGCCCTGGTTGGTTTAAAACTTATACTTAATGCAAGCAAGACTAAAAACATTTTGTTCTCTAGTTCTCGCAAGAACGTTTCAGATGGAGTACATACAGTGGGGAAAAAAAGTATTTAGTCAGCCACCAATTGTGCATGTTCTCCCACTTAAAAAGATGAGAGAGGCCTGTAATTTTCATCATAGGTACACATCAACTATGACAGACAAAATGAGATTTTTTTTCTCCAGAAAATCCCATTGTAGGATTTTTAATGAATTTATTTGCAAATCATGGTGGAAAATAAGTATTTGGTCAATAACAAAAGTTTCTCAATACTTTGTTATATACCCTTTGTTGGCAATGACACAGGTCAAACGTTTTCTGTAAGTCTTCACAAGGTTTTCACACACTGTTGCTGGTATTTTGGCCCATTCCTCCATGCAGATCTCCTCTAGAGCAGTGATGTTTTGGGGCTGTTGCTGGGCAACACGGACTTTCAACTCCCTCCAAAGATTTTCTATGGGGTTCAGATCTGGAGACTGGCTAGGCCTCTCCAGGACCTTGAAATGCTTCTTACGAAGCCACTCCTTCGTTGCCCGGGCGGTGTGTTTGGGATCATTGTCATGCTGAAAGACCCAGCCATGTTTCATCTTCAATGCCCTTGCTGATGGAAGGAGGTTTTCACTAAAAATCTCACAATACCTGGCCCCATTCATTCTTTCCTTTACACGGATCAGTCGTCCTGGTCCCTTTGCAGAAAAACAGCCCCAAAGCATGATGTTTCCACCCCCATGCTTCACAGTAGGTATGGTGTTCTTTGGATGCAACTCAGCATTCTTTGTCCTCCTAACACGACGAGTTGAGTTTTTGCCAAAAAGTTCTATTTTGGTTTCATCTGACCATATGACATTCTCCCAATCCTCTTCTGGATCATCCAAATGCACTGTAGCAAACTTCAGACGGGCCTGGACATGTACTGGCTTAAGCAGGGGGACACGTCTGGCACTGCAGGATTTGAGTCCCTGGCGGCGTAGTGTGTTACTGATGGTAGGCTTTGTTACTTTGGTCCCAGCTCTCTGCAGGTCATTCACTAGGTCCCCCCGTGTGGTTCTGGGATTTTTGCTCACCGTTCTTGTGATCATTTTGACCACACGGGGTGAGATCTTGCGTGGAGCCCCAGATCGAGGGAGATTATCAGTGGTCTTGTATGTCTTCCATTTCCTAATAATTGCTCCCACAGTTGATTTCTTCAAACCAAGCTGCTTACCTATTGCAGATTCAGTCTTCCCAGCCTGGTGCAGGTCTACAATTTTGTTTCTGGTGTCCTTTGACAGCTCTTTGGTCTTGGCCATAGTGGAGTTTGGAGTGTGACAGTTTGAGGTTGTGGACAGGTGTCTTTTATACTGATAACAAGTTCAAACAGGTGCCATTAATACAGGTAACGAGTGGAGGACAGAGGAGCCTCTTAAAGAAGAAGTTACAGGTCTGTGAGTGCCAGAAATCTTGCTTGTTTGTAGGTGACCAAATACTTATTTTCCACCATAATTTGCAAATAAATTCATTAAAAATCCTACAATGTGATTTGCTGGATTTTTTTTCTTCTCAATTTGTCTGTCATAGTTGACGTGTACCTACGATGAAAATTACAGGCCTCTCTCATCTTTTTAAGTGGGAGAACTTGCACAATTGGTGGCTGACTAAATACTTTTTTTCCCCACTGTATCATCGGGTTCCCGCCTACAAATATCTGGATTGACAAAGACTTAATGTTTAAAAAAACATAATGATGAGCTAGTTAAAAAGCTAAGATTTAAAGTGGGCTTAATTTTGTTTTTTATAGATATTGCCTCTCCCTAAATAGCAGGAAGCAGATTGTACAGTCGACTTTTCTGCCAGTTCTTGATTATGGTGACACCATTTATCTGATTGCAACAGCCACTACTCTTAAACCTGTGGATGCTGTCTACCATAGTGCCATTCGTTTTATCACTGGTGAACATTTAATACTCTGCATCCTGTATCAAAAGGTTGGCTGGTCCTCATTAAAGTCCCATAGATCAATTACTCCCTTTTTGTTAACAAAGCCCTGCTACACAAGCTTCCAATTAACCTAACTTCGTCGCTAACGTATAAAAAAATGAGATACCAAACCTGTTCACAGCGTTGTATTAACTCTTCAGATGCCTCTGCTCTCCACGGAATTAGATAAATCCGCTTTTAGTTTTCATGCTCCACATTTGTGGAATTACTTACACAATTCATTACATTTGGATTCCTTGGTGCGACTAGGGCATTTTTTAAAACCTTGATAAATTAGTTCACTGAGGTGTGCAGTAGTTTTGATTGATTTAATAACTCATGATGGCCGTGATGTTGGTGAAGTACTTGTTATTTTACTTTATGGCCTAAGGGAACCATTGGAAATCAGACCCTGGTCCCAATTGGGCTCCCCTGATTTAAATAAGTTAATAAATGTCTCCCTGCTTAAATAAAGGTGAAATAAAATAAAATAAATGCAGATTTGGCATTTTTGGGACCGTTCAGTTCGGCTTTGTCCAACAAGCTGAATCAAGTGCACATAAAGTAAAAATATCAAGCTAATGTTTAAACCACAGTCTATAGGTCAATTTACAGAAATGCCCTATTAAGAAGGGCATTCTAAATGTCCAACATACTGGGACTGCAATACTTTTTATTCTACATAGAAATGTGTCCCTTTATCAATGGCCATTTACAAGGTGTATTGGTATCTTTCTGTGAGTGGAAATTACTTAATGACAACGTAGCAATCAGTATAACCCAGACGTAAGTATTAGGTCTACTGAGTGGACTATTCTAAATAAATAAATAATAACGTGTCCAGAGGCAAAGTAGCCCTTTCAAGGGGTTGAATACACAATGACAATATGGCAATAAGTGTGATATTTCAAAGAGGCTAATTGAATTAGCTATTTGGCATCAATCAGGGTAAAACACAGCTAATCCTGATGACTCGGGGGTAAAACTCACTTAATCCTGATGACTCGGGGGGTAAAACGCAGCTAATCCTGATGACTCGGGGGTAAAACGCAGCTAAACCTGATGACTCTGGGGTAAAACGCAACTAATCCTGATTACTTGTGGCTAAAATGCAGCTAATCCTGATGATTTGGGGGATAAAACGCAGCTAATCCTGATGACTCGGGGGTAAAACGCACCTAATCCTGATGACTCGGGGGGTAAAACGCAGCTAATCCTGATGACTCGGGGGTAAAACGCAGCTAAACCTGATGACTCTGGGGTAAAACGCAACTAATCCTGATGACTTGTGGCTAAAATGCAGCTAATCCTGATGATTTGGGGGATAAAACGCAGCTAATCCTGATGACTCGGGGGTAAAACGCACCTAATCCTGATGACTCGGGGGGTAAAACGCAGCTAATCCTGATGACTCGGGGGTAAAACGCAGCTAATCCTGATGACTTGTGGGTAAAATGCAGCTAATCCTGATGACTCGGGGGTAAAACGCAGCTAATCCTGATGATTTGGGTGGTAAAACGCAGCTAATCCTGATGACTCGGGGGTAAAACGCAGCTAATCCTGATTTTCCCTTTTATTTTTCTCCTGAAAAAGGAATGCATCTGTGTTTGTCGTACTTAGAATTACACACACACACACACATACACACACATACACACAAGATAGATAGCTAGCTAGCTTTGCTATAGTGAGGCTCAGATGGATCCTGACTGCAGTGCCTGCCTTCCTGCCTGCCTCATCCTGGGGTTAGAACAGGGCCCATTGCATAAAATACTTTTTTTTCATCGGTCCAGTTCCCACGGGGCATACCCAGCAATTTGTGGGGAGAGTTTAGGAAGTTGTTGTTATTGGTAATTAAGACAGAAATTCCAGAAAAAGGTGTCTTTTCACAACAACGAACAACAGAGATTAACTTCACTTTAGACTGGCACATTAGACTCTCTCTGTCAATCAGGCTTTTTTCACCTATTCAATAGGTGCTCCTATACTACAAGTAGATGGTCACGTAATAATAAGTCTTGAAGGAGTTCTGACATATGCTGAACACTTCTTGGCTACTTTTCCATCACTCTGCGGTCCAACTCATCCAAAACCATCTCAATTGGGTTGACGTCAGGTGCTTGTTGAAGCCAGGTCATCTGATGCAGCCCTCCATCACTCTCCTTCTTGGTAAAATAGCCCTTACACAGCCTGGTGGTGTGTTGGGTCATTGTCCTGTCGAAAAACAAAATATAGTCCCACTAAGCGCAAACCAGATGGTATGGCGTATCGCTGCAGAATGCTGTGGTAGCCATGCTGGTTAAGTATGCCTTGAATTCTAAATAAATCACTGATGGTGTCACTAGCAAAGCACCCCCACATCATCACACCTCCTCCTCCATGCTTCACGGTGGGAACCACACATGCGGAGATCATCCATTCACCTACTCTGGGTCTAATAAAGACATGGCGGTTGGATCCAAAAATTTACAATTTGGACTCATCAGACCAAAGGACAGATTTCCACCGGTCTAATGTCCATTGCATGTGTTTCTTGGCCCAAGCAAGTCTCTTCTTATTATTGGTGTCCTTTAGTGGTGGTTTCTTTGCAGCAATTCGACCATGAAGGCCTGATTCACGCAGTATCCTCTGAACAGTTGATGTTGAGATGGGTCTGTTACTTGAACTCTGTGAAGCATTTATTTTGGCTGCAATTTCTGAGGCTGGTAACTCTAATGAGCTTATCTTAATGTTCCGGTCAGCAGCTAGCTATCACTCACTCACTCACTCACTCACTCACTCACTCACTCACTCACTCACTCACTCACTCACTCACTCACTCACTCACTCACTCACTCACTCACTCACTCACTCATTCACTCACACACCTGGCTGCTAGCACTGTCATGAAAAGGGGCATGAGGGAAGCTCTACAATATTACGTTTTTCTAAGTAGTGAGAACGCTCGGGAGCAGGCATTGTTAAAAAGTAATCTTTAGACTTATTATACTTTTCTTAAATGTAGTTTTGTAATTGACTAAAGCAAGCAGACATCAAGAAAATTGCATTTGAAAAGGTCAAGGTTTTGCTGTTAGCCAATATGGTAACCTAGGTAACCACAGGTTACATTCTATCTAAAACCGACTGGGACTATACAGTAGGTAGTGATTTGAACACGAGGGAGAGAATGTATGGAACATATGTACCTCTACAGATGTAGGATCTTAATTTGATCACCCTGATGCAGGAGAACTTCCCTGCATTGCAGGAAATTAAAAACGTGTGTATTTGAGGTATAAAAAAGCTTCTGATGTTTGTAATTTCCCATTTGAAATTTCAGACTTGATTTTCCCTTACGAAAAATGTATCAACCCCTACAAAAATGTCAACATAATAATTAAAATGTTCCTGTTGCTGCTGGATTATTTACATGTTTTAGCAAACTGGCTCAAATTAAGATCCTACATCTGTAGGTACAGTGCAGCATTCATCTTCTTGCACCATACACTGCTGTCTTTTAAAGCAATTTTCAAAGATATGCAATGTGCTATTCCAATGTTCAATGTCACAGGGAAGCGTAATGTAAACATTTTAAATTAGGCTTGTGCCCAGACAGGTAGATTTCTAATGATAACAGTGGGAATTTATTATTGGCCTGTAGAGGATATGGAGATTCTGAATCATTACATCTCTCATACAACTCTCCAGGTGTTGAGCATCAATGTCAATCCCATCATTATCCTACAGCGTTGCCACTTTAATAGGCATGCCAACATAAGTGGATGCTTTTACTGTCTCGGTGCTGTGTATACGTGACCTGTTAGTGTTCACTAACACGTCAACAAACCTAGTCCTCTCACTTCTCTAAAGATATTTTGCCTCTATTCTCTAGGAATCAAGAGAGGGAGAACCACCTCGTTAGCTCTGCTATGCATTCCTATAGCTCACAGCCTTATTGGTCCCTTTTGTATATGTTAATTACCAATAAACTCTAGGAAAATCTCTCTCTCTCTCTCTCTCTCTCTCTCTCTCTCTCTCTCTCTCTCTCTGAGGTTCTAGCAGCCAATTAATCCATTTCCCTCCACATAGGAACGTTCATTATAAAGTTAGTTGCCAGATTTTCAACAAAAGTGGCTGTGTCATATTCAATATATTCCAAAGTGTCTCTCTCTCTCCTGTCCCCATCTGCCTCTGAGATGATGCCATTACTGCTGACGCCAGTAATGTTGTTATTATGGTAATAGCTGACAGCCTGGCGGTGTGTGTGTGTGTGTGTGTGGCTGCTGAGAATTCCAAGCCCAGTCTGAGTCTACCTGTGGAGAGATATGGATATAATTGATACTCTGTCATGCTGAAATTGATATGTTTACATTCGGTTCCCTCTATCAATATGCAGGTAACACAAAATCTGTAGTTGGTTTTCTCCTCAAATTGGATATGTATGGATATGTATGGATCATGGACAGAAAGCAATATGCAGAGAACTACCTTTTGAGCCCTTGTGATTGAAAGTTCAGGAGAATGGTGTGCGACTGTTGTGGTGCTGGTATTGTTTGTGCCATTTTTTATTAGTGTTGGGCCAATGGAGACTGAGACTCCCAGGATAAAAAATTAGTATTAGTGTTGGGTCAATGGAGACTGACAGTGTAGGATTATGGAAAGGTTGTTGACCTATCATCTCCATGACTGACAGTGTAGGATTATGGAAAGGTCGTTGACCTATCATCTCCATGACTGACAGCATAGGATTGTGGAAAGGTCGTTGACCTACCATCTCTATGACTGACAGGGTAGGATTATGGAAAGGTTGTTGACCTACCATCTCTCTGACTGACAGTGTAGGATTATGGAAAGGTTGTTGACCTATCATCTCCATGACTGACAGTGTACGATTATGGAAAGGTCATTGACCTATCATCTCCATGACTGACAGTGTAGGATTATGGAAAGGTCGTTGACCTATCATCTCCATGACTGACAGTGTAGGATTATGGAAAGGTCGCTGACCTACCATCTCTCTGACTGACAGGGTAGGATTATGGAAAGGTTGTTGACTTATCATCTCTATGACTGACAGTGTAGAATTATGGAAAGACTGCTTTGACACAGGGTACAATTCAGACTGCTTTGACACATGATACCATTCAGACTGCTTTGACACAGGGTACAATTCAGACTGATTTGAGACAGGATACCATTCAGACTGCTTTGACACCAGATACCATTCAGACTTCTTTGACAAAATATACCATTCAGACTGCTATGACAAAATATACCATTCAGACTGCTTTGACACAGGATACCTTTCAGACTGCTTTGACAAAGGATACCATTCAGACTGCTTTGACAAAGAATACCAATCAAACGATTTGACACAGATACCATTCAGACTGATTTGAGGCAGTATACCATTCAGACTGATTTGACACAGGATACCATTCAGACTGCTTTGACACAGGATACCATTCAGACTGCTTTGACACAGGATACCATTCAGACTGCTTTGACAAAAGATACCATTCAGACTGCTTTGACACAATATACCATTCAGACTGCTTTGACACAGGATACCTTTCAGACTGCTTTGACACAGGATACCATTCAGACTGCTTTGACAAAGGATACCATTCAGACTGCTTTGACACAGGATACCATTCAGACTGATTTGACACAGGATACCATTCAGACTGCTTTGAGACAGGATACCATTCAGACTGATTTGATATCTCCCAGTGGCGCAGTGTCAAGGCACTGCATCGCAGTGCGCTATGCACCAGAGACCTGGTTCAATCCAGGCTCTGTCGACCGCCGACCGGGAGACCCATGGGCGGCGCACAATTGGCCATTGTCCCAGGGTACGAGAATGGCCGCAGGGGATAGCTCAGTTGGTAGAGCATGCTTTGCAACAGGTTGTCCGATAAAATAATCTGCTTAACTGTAATCGCTTCTGAAAGACCGCCTGCTAAATGACGAAATGTAAAAATGTAAATGTTGACACAGGATACCATTCAGACTGCTTTGACACAGGATACCATTCAGACTGCTTTGACAAAGGATACCATTCAGACTGCTTTGACACAGGATACCATTCAGACTGCTTTGACACAGGATACCATTCAGACTGCTTTGACACAGGATACCATTCAGACTGCTTTGACACAGGATACCATTCAGACTGCTTTGACACAGGATACCATTCAGACTGCTTTGACACAGGATACCATTCAGACTGCTTTGACAAAGGATACCATTCATACTGATTTGACACAGGATACCATTCAGACTGATTTGAGGCAGTATACAATTCAGACGGCTTTGACACAGGATTCCATTCAGACTGCTTTGAAACAGGATGCCATTCATGTTGCTTTGACACTTGACACCATTCAGACTGCTTCGACACAGGATACCATTCAGACTGCTTTGACACAGGATACCATTCTACTGCTTTGACACAGGATACCATTCAGACTGTTTGACACAGGATACCATTCAGACTGCTTTGACACAGGATACCATTCAGACTGCTTTGACACAGGATACCATTCAGACTGCTTTGACACAGGATTCCATTCAGACTGCTTTGACACATGATACCATTCAGACTGCTTTGACAATGGATACCATTCAGACTGATTTGACACAGGATACCATTCAGACTGATTCGACACAGGATACCATTCAGACCGCTTTGACACAGGATACCATTCAGACCTCTGACACAGGATACCTTTCAGACTGCTTTGACACAGGGTAGATATCAGACCGCTTTGACACAGGATACCATTCAGACCGCTTTGACACAGTTTACCATTCAGACCTATTTGACACAGGAACCATTCAGACTGCTTTGACACAAGATACCATTCAGATTGCTTTGACACAGGATACCATTCAGACTGCTTTGACACAGGATACCATTCAGACTGCTTTGACACAGGATACCATTCAGACTGCTTTGACAAAGGATACCATTCAGACTGATTTGACACAGGATACCATTCAGACTGATTTGAGACAGGATACCATTCAGACTGATGTGAGACAGGAAACCATTCAGACTGATTTGAGACATGACACAATTCAGACTGATTTGAGACAGGATCGCATTCAGACTGATTTGAGACAGGATACCATTCAGACTGCTTTGACACCAGATACCATTCAGACTTCTTTGACAAAATATACCATTCAGACTGCTATGACAAAATATACCATTCAGACTGCTTTGACACAGGATACCTTTCAGACTGCTTTGACAAAGGATACCATTCAGACTGCTTTGACAAAGAATACCATTCAGACTGATTTGACACAGGATACCATTCAGACTGAATTGACACATGTTACCATTCAGACTGAATTGAGACAGGAAAACATTCAGACTGATTTGAGACAGGATACCATTCAGAGTGATTTGAGGCAGTATACATTTCAGACGGCTTTGACACAGGATACAATTCAGACTGCTTTGACACAGGATACCATTCAGACTGCTTTGACAATGGTTACCATTCAGACTGATTTGACACAGGATACCATTCAGACTGCTTTGACAGTGTATACCATTCAGACTGCTTTGACACAGGATACCATTCAAACAGCTTTGATACAGGGTACAATTCAGAATGCTTTGAAACAGGATACCATTCAGACTGCTTTGACACAGGATACCATTCAGACTGCTTTGACACAGGATACCATTCAGACTGCTTTGACACAGGATACCATTCAGACTGCTTTGACACAGGATACCATTCAGACTGCTTTGACACAGGATACCATTCAGACTGCTTTGACACAGGATACCATTCAGACTGCTTTGACACAGGATACCATTCAGACTGATTTGACACAGGATACCATTCAGACTGCTTTGACACAGGATACCATTCAGACTGCTTTGACAATGGTTACCATTCAGACTGATTTGACACAGGATACCATTCAGACTGATTTGACACAGGATACCATTCAGATTGCTTTGACACAGGATACCATTCAGACTGCTTTGACACCAGATACCATTCAGACTTCTTTGACAAAAGATACCATTCAGACTGCTTTGACAAAAGATACCATTCAGACTGGTTTGACAAAGGATAACTTTCAGACTGATTTGACACAGGATGGCATTCAACTGATTACAACCATTCAGACTGTTTTGACACAGGATACCATTCAGCCGGCTTTGACACAGGATTCCATTCAGACTGCTTTGACACAGGATACCATTCATGTTGCTTTGACACAAGATACCATTCAGACTGCTTCCACACAGGATACCATTCAGACTGCTTTGACAAAGGATACCATTCAGACTGATTTGACACAGGATACCATTCAGACTGGTTTGACAAAGGATACCTTTCATACTGATTTGAGGCAGTATACAATTCAGAGTGATTTGAGGCAGTATACAATTCAGACGGCTTTGACACAGGATTCCATTCAGACTGCTTTGACACAGGATACCATTCAGACTGCTTTGACACAGGATACCATTCAGACTGCTTTGACACAGGATGCTTTTCAGACCGCTTTGATACAGGACACCATTCAGGCTGCTTTGACACAGGATACCATTCAGAATTATTTGACACAGGATACCATTCAGACTGCTTTGACATAGGATACCATTCAGACTGTTTTGACACAGGATACCATTCAGCCTGCTTTGACACAGGATACCATTCATACTGCTTTGACACAGGATACCATTCTACTGCTTTGACACAGGATACCATTCAGACTGTTTGAGACAGGATACCATTCAGACTGCTTTGACACAGGATACCATTCAGACTGCTTTGAGGCAGGATACCATTCAGACTGCTTTGACACAGGATTCCATTCCGACTGCTTTGACACAGGATACCATTCAGACTGCTTTGACAATGGATACCATTCAGACTGATTTGACACAGGATACCATTCAGACTGATTCGACACAGGATACCATTCAGACCGCTTTGACACAGGATACCATTCAGACCTCTGACACAGGATACCTTTCAGACTGCTTTGACACAGGGTAGATATCAGACCGCTTTGACACAGGATACCATTCAGACCGCTTTGACACAGTTTACCATTCAGACCTATTTGACACAGGAACCATTCAGACTGCTTTGACACAAGATACCATTCAGACTGCTTTGACACAGGATACCATTCAGACTGCTTTGACACAGGATACCATTCAGACTGCTTTGAGACAGGATACCATTCAGACTGATTTGAGACAGGATACCATTCAGACTGATTTGAGACAGGATACCATTCAGACTAATTTGAGACAGGATCGCATTCAGACTGATTTGAGACAGGATACCATTCAGACTGCTTTGACACAGGATACCATTCAGACTGCTTTGACACAGGATACCATTCAGACTGCTTTGACACAGGATACCATTCAGACTGCTTTGACATAGGATACCATTCAGACTGCTTTGACAAAGGATACCATTCAGACTGCTTTGACACAGGATACCTTTCAGACTGCTTTGACAAAGGATACCATTCATACTGCTTTGAGGCAGTATACCATTCAGAGTGATTTGAGACAGTATACAATTCAGACGGCTTTGACACAGGAATCCATTCAGACTGCTTTGACACAGGATACCATTCATGCTGCTTTGACACAGGACACCATTCAGACTGCTTCGACACAGGATACCATTCAGACTGCTTTGACACAGGATACCATTCAGACTGATTTGACAAAGGATGCCATTCAGACTGATATGAGACAGGAAACCATTCAGACTGCTTTGACACAGCATACCATTCAGCCTGCTTTGACACAGGATACCATTCAGACTGCTTTGACACAGGATACCATTCATGTTGCTTTGACACAGGATACCATTCAGACTGCTTTGACACAGGATACCATTCAGACTGCTTTGACAAAGGATACCATTCAGACTGATTTGACACAGGATACCATTCAGACTGATTTGAGACAGGATACCATTTACACTGATATGAGACAGGATACCATTCAGACTGATTTGAGACAGGATACCATTCAGACTGATATGAGACAGGATCGCATTCAGACTGATTTGAGGCAGTATACCATTCAGACGGCTTTGACACAGGATACCATTCAGACTGCTTCGACACAGGATACCATTCAGACTGCTTTGACACAGGATACCATTCAGACTTCTTTGACACAGGATACCATTCAGACTGCTTTGACACAGGATACCATTCAGACTGCTTTGACACAGGATACCATTCTACTGCTTTGACACAGGATACCATTCAGACTGTTTGACACAGGATACCATTCAGACTGCTTTGACACAGGATACCATTCAGACTGATTTGACACAGGATACCATTCAGACTGATTTGAGACAGGAAAACATTCAGACTGATTTGATATCTCCCGAGTGGCGCAGTGGTCTAAGGCACTGCATCGCAGTGCTAGCTGTGCCACTAGAGATCCTGGTTCGAATCCAGGCTCTGTCGTAGCCGGCCGCGACCGGGAGACCCATGGGGCGGCGCACAATTGGCCCAGCGTCGTCCAGGGTAGGGGAGGGAATGGCCGGCAGGGGATGTAGCTCAGTTGGTAGAGCATGGCGTTTGCAACGCCAGGGTTGTGGGTTCGATAAAATAATGTATGCGCTAACTGTAAGTCGCTCTGGATAAGAGCGTCTGCTAAATGACGTAAATGTAAAAAATGTAAATGTTGAGACAGGATACCATTCAGAGTGATTTGAGGCAGTATACAATTCAGACAGCTTTGACACAGGATACAATTCAGACTGCTTTGACACAGGATACCATTCAGACTGCTTTGACACCAGATACCATTCAGACTTCTTTGACAAAAGATACCATTCAGACTGCTTTGACACAGGATACCATTCAGACTGCTTTGACACAGGATACCATTCAGACTGCTTTGACACAGGATACCATTCAGACTGTTTGACACAGGATACCATTCAGACTGCTTTGACACAGGATACCATTCAGACTGCTTTGACACAGGATACCATTCAGACTGCTTTGACACAGGATTCCATTCAGACTGCTTTGACACAGGATACCATTCAGACTGCTTTGACACAGGATACCATTCAGACTGCTTTGACACAGGATACCATTCAGACTGCTTTGACACAGGATACCATTCAGACTGCTTTGACACAGGATACCATTCAGACTGCTTTGACACAGGATACCATTCAGACTGCTTTGACACAGGATTCCATTCAGACTGCTTTGACACAGGATACCATTCAGACTGCTTTGACACAGGATACCATTCAGACTGCTTTGACACAGGATACCATTCAGACTGCTTTGACACAGGATACCATTCAGACTGATTTGACACAGGATACCATTCAGACTGATTCGACACAGGATACCATTCAGACCGCTTTGACACAGGATACCATTCAGACCTCTGACACAGGATACCTTTCAGACTGCTTTGACACAGGGTAGATATCAGACCGCTTTGACACAGGATACCATTCAGACCGCTTTGACACTGTTTACCATTCAGACCTATTTGACACAGGAACCATTCAGACTGCTTTGACACAAGATACCATTCAGATTGCTTTGACACAGGATACCATTCAGACTGCTTTGACACAGGATACCATTCAGACTGCTTTGACACAGGATACCATTCAGACTGCTATGACAAAATATACCATTCAGACTGCTTTGACACAGGATACCATTCAGACTGCTTTGACACAGGATACCATTCAGACTGCTTTGACACAGAATACCATTCAGACTGCTTTGACACAGGATACCATTCAGACTGATTTGACACAGGATACCATTCAGACTGCTTTGAGACAGGATACCATTCAGACTGATTTGAGACAGGATACCATTCAGACTGCTTTGACAGTGTATACCATTCAGACTGCTTTGACACAGGATACCATTCAGACTGCTTTGACACAGGATACCATTCAGACTGCTTTGACACAGGATACCATTCAGACTGCTTTGACACAGGATACCATTCAGACTGCTTTGACACAGGATACCATTCAGACTGATTTGACACAGGACACCATTCCGACTGCTTTGACACAGGCTACCATTCAGACTGCTTTGAGACAGGATACCATTCAGACGGCTTTGACACAGGATACCATTCAGACTGCTTTGACACAGGATACCATTCAGACTGCTTTGACACAGGATACAATTCAGACTGCTTTGACACAGGATAACATTCAGACTGCTTTGACACAGGATACCATTCAGCCTGCTTTGACACAGGATACCATTCTACTGCTTTGACACAGGATACCATTCAGACTGTTTGACACAGGATACCATTCAGACTGCTTTGACACAGGATACCATTCAGACTGCTTTGAGACAGGATACCATTCAGACTGCTTTGACAAAGAATACCATTCAGACTGCTTTGACACAAGATACCATTCAGATTGCTTTGACACAGGACACAATTCAGACTGCTTTGACAAAGGATACCATTCAGACTGCTTTGACACAGGATATCATTCAGAATGCTTTGACACAGGATACCATTCAGACTGTTTGAGACAGGATACCATTCAGACTGCTTTGACACAGGATACCTTTCAGACTGCTTTGACACAGGATACCATTCAGACTGCTTTGACAAAGAATACCATTCAGACTGATTTGACACAGGATACCATTCAGACTGAATTGACACAGGATACCATTCAGACTGATTTGAGACAGGAAAACATTCAGACTGATTTGAGACAGGATACCATTCAGACTGCTTTGACAGTGTATACCATTCAGACTGCTTTGACACAGGATACCTTTCAGACTGCTTTGACACAGGATACCATTCAGACTGCTTTGACAAAGAATACCATTCAGACTGATTTGACACAGGATACCATTCAGACTGCTTTGACAAAGAATACCATTCAGACTGATTTGACACAGGACACCATTCAGACTGATTTGACACAGGATACCATTCAGACTGCTTTGAGACAGGAAACCATTCAGACTGCTTTGACACAGGATACCATTCAGACTGATTTGACACAGGATACCATTCAGACTGCTTTGACACCAGATACCATTCAGACTGCTTTGACACAGGATACCATTCAGACTGCTTTGACACAGGATACCATTCAGACTGCTTTGACACAGGATACCATTCAGACTGCTTTGACACAGGATACCATTCAGACTGCTTTGAGACAGGATACCATTCAGACTGCTTTGACACAGGATACCATTCAGACTGCTTTGACACAGGATACCATTCAGACTGCTTTGACACAGGATACCATTCAGACTGCTTTGACACAGGATACCATTCTACTGCTTTGACACAGGATACCATTCAGACTGCTTTGACACAGGATACCATTCAGACTGCTTTGACACAGGATACCATTCAGACTGCTTTGACACAGGATACCATTCAGACTGCTTTGAGGCAGGATACCATTCAGACTGCTTTGACACAGGATTCCATTCAGACTGCTTTGACACAGGATACCATTCAGACTGCTTTGACAATGGATACCATTCAGACTGATTTGACACAGGATACCATTCAGACTGATTTGACACAGGATACCATTCAGACCGCTTTTTACACAGGATACCATTAAGACCTCTTTGAAACAGGATACCTTTCAGACTGCTTTGACACAGGGTAGATATCAGACCGCTTTGACACAGGATACCATTCAGACCGCTTTGACACAGTTTATCATTCAGACCTATTTGACACAGGAACCATTCAGACTGCTTTGACACAAGATACCATTCAGATTGCTTTGACACAGGACACAATTCAGACTGCTTTGACACAGGATACTATTCAGACTGCTTTGTCAAAGCGTACCATTCAGACTGCTTTGACACAGGATACCATTCAGACTGCTTTGACAAAGGATACCATTCAGACTGATTTGACACAGGATACCATTCAGACTGATTTGAGACAGGATACCATTCAGACTGATATGAGACAGGAAACCATTCAGACTGATTTGAGACAGGACACAATTCAGACTGATTTGAGACAGGATCGCATTCAGACTGATTTGAGACAGGATACCATTCAGACTGCGTTGACACCAGATACCATTCAGACTTCTTTGACAAAAGATACCATTCAGACTGCTATGACAAAATATACCATTCAGATTGCTTTGACACAGGATACCTTTCAGACTGCTTTGACACAGGATACCATTCAGACTGCTTTGACAAAGAATACCATTCAGACTGATTTGACACAGGATACCATTCAGACTGAATTGACACAGGATACCATTCAGACTGATTTGAGACAGGAAAACATTCAGACTGATTTGAGACAGGATACCATTCAGAGTGATTTGAGGCAGCATACAATTCAGACGGCTTTGACACAGGATACAATTCAGACTGCTTTGACACAGGATACCATTCAGACTGCTTTGACACCAGATACCATTCAGACTTCTTTGACAAAATATACCATTCATACTGCTTTGACAGTGTATACCATTCAGACTGCTTTGACACAGGATACCATTCAAACAGCTTTGATACAGGGTACAATTCAGAATGCTTTGAAACAGGATACCATTCAGACTGCTTTGACACAGGATACCATTCAGACTGCTTTGACAAAGGATACCATTCAGACTGATTTGACACAGGATACCATTCAGACTGATTTGAGACAGGATACCATTCAGACTGCTTTGACACAGGATACCATTCAGACTGCTTTGAGACAGGATACCATTCAGACTGCTTTGACACAGGATACCATTCAGACTGCTTTGACACAGGATACCATTCAGACTGCTTTGACACAGGATACCATTCAGAATGCTTTGACAATGGTTACCATTCATACTGATTTGACACAGGATACCATTCAGACTGCTTTGAGACAGGATACCATTCAGACTGCTTTGACACAGGATTCCATTCAGACTGCTTTGACACAGGATACCATTCAGACTGCTTTGACACAGGATACCATTCAGACTGCTTTGACAATGGATACCATTCAGACTGCTTTGACACAGGATACCATTCAGACTGATTTGACACAGGATACCATTCAGATTGCTTTGACACAGGATACCATTCAGACTGCTTTGACACCAGATACCATTCAGACTTCTTTGACAAAGGATACCTTTCATACTGATTTGAGACAGGATACCATTTACACTGATATGAGACAGGATACCATTCAGACTGATTTGAGACAGGATACCATTCAGACTGCTTTGACAAAGGATACCATTCAGACTGCTTTGACACAGTATACCATTCAGACTGCTTTGACACAGGATACCATTCAGACTGCTTTGACACAGGATACCATTCAGACTGATTTGACACAGGACACCATTCAGACTGCTTTGACACAGGATACCATTCAGACTGCTTTGACACCAGATACCATTCAGACTGCTTTGACAAAAGATACCATTCAGACTGCTTTGACAAAATATACCATTCAGACTGCTTTGACACAGGATACCATTCAGACTGCTTTGACACAGGATACCATTCAGACAGCTTTGACAAAGAATACCATTCAGACTGATTTGACACAGGATACCATTCAGACTGAATTGACACAGGATACCATTCAGACTGATTTGAGACAGGAAACCATTCAGAGTGCTTTGAGACAGGATACCATTCAGAGTGCTTTGACGCAGCATACCATTCAGACGGCTTTGACACAGGATACCATTCAGACTGCTTTGACACAGGATACCATTCAGACTGCTTTGACACAAGATACCATTCAGACTTCTTTGACACAAGATACCATTCAGACTGCTTTGACAGTGTATACCATTCAGACTGCTTTGACACAGGATACCATTCAAACAGCTTTGACACAGGGTACAATTCAGACTGCTTTGACACAGGATACCATTCAGACTGCTTTGACACAGGATACCATTCAGACTGCTTTGACACAGGATATCATTCAGAATGCTTTGACACAGGATACCATTCAGACTGTTTGAGACAGGATACCATTCAGACTGATTTTACACAGGATACCATTCAGACTGCTTTGAGACAGGATACATTCAGACTGCTTTGACACAGGATTCCATTCAGACTGCATTGACACAGGATACCATTCAGACTGAATTGACACAGGATACCATTCAGACTGATTTGACACAGGAAAACATTCAGAGTGATTTGAGACAGGATACCATTCAGAATGCTTTGACAATGGTTACCATTCATACTGATTTGACACAGGATACCATTCAGACTGCTTTGACACAGGATACCATTCAGACTGCTTTGACACAGGATACCATTCAGACTGCTTTGACACAGGATACCATTCAGACTGCTTTGACACAGGATACCATTCAGACTGCTTTGACAATGGATACCATTCAGACTGATTTGACACAGGATACCATTCAGACTGATTTGACACAGGATACCATTCAGATTGCTTTGACACAGGATACCATTCAGACTGCTTTGACAAAAGATACCATTCAGACTGGTTTGACACAGGATACCTTTCATACTGATTTGAGGCAGTATACAATTCAGAGTGATTTGAGGCTGTATACAATTCAGACGGCTTTGACACAGGATTCCATTCAGACTGCTTTGACACAGGATACCATTCAGACTGCTTTGACAAAGGATACCATTCAGACTGATTTGACACAGGATGCCATTCAGACTGATATGAAACAGGAAACCATTCAGACTGATTTGAGACAGGACACAATTCAGACTGATTTGAGACAGGATACCATTCAGACTGCTTTGACACCAGATACCATTCAGACTTCTTTGACAAAAGATACCATTCAGACTGCTATGACAAAATATACCATTCAGACTGCTTTGACACAGGATACCTTTCAGACTGCTTTGACACAGGATACCATTCAGACTGCTTTGACAAAGAATACCATTCAGACTGATTTGACACAGGACACCATTCAGACTGATTTGACACAGGATACCATTCAGACTGATTTGAGACAGGAAAACATTCAGAGTGATTTGAGACAGGATACCATTCAGAGTGATTTGAGGCAGGATACATTTCAGACGGTTTTGACACAGGATACAATTCAGACTGCTTTGACACAGGATACCATTCAGACTGCTTTGACACCAGATACCATTCAGACTTCTTTGACAAAATATACCATTCAGACTGCTTTGACAGTGTATACCATTCAGACTGCTTTGACACAGGATACCATTCAAACAGCTTTGATACAGGGTACAATTCAGAATGCTTTGAAACAGGATACCATTCAGACTGCTTTGACACAGGATACCATTCAGACTGCTTTGACAAAGAATACCATTCAGACTGATTTGACACAGGATACCATTCAGACTGATTTGAGACAGGATACCATTCAGACTGATTTGAGACAGGATACCATTCAGACTGATTTGAGACAGGATACCATTCAGACTGCTTTGACACAGGATACCATTCAGACTGCTTTGACACAGGATACCATTCAGACTGCTTTGACACAGGATACCATTCAGACTGCTTTGAGACAGGAAACCATTCAGACTGATTTGACACAGGATACCATTCAGACTGATTTGAGGCAGCATACAATTCAGACTGCTTTGACACAGGATACCATTCAGACTGCTTTGACACAGGATACCATTCAGACTGCTTTGACACCGGATACCATTCAGACTGCTTTGACACAGTATACCATTCAGACTGCTTTGACAGTGTATACCATTCAGACTGCTTTGACACAGGATACCATTCAGACAGCTTTGATACAGGGTACAATTCAGAATGCTTTGAAACAGGATACCATTCAGACTGCTTTGACACAGGATACCATTCAGACTGCTTTGACACAGGATACCATTCAGACTGCTTTGACACAGGATACCATTCAGACTGCTTTGACACAGGATACCATTCAGACTGCTTTGACACAGGATACCATTCAGACTGCTTTGACACAGGATACCATTCAGACTGCTTTGACACAGGATACCATTCAGACTGCTTTGACACAGGATACCATTCAGACTGCTTTGACACAGGATACCATTCAGAATGCTTTGACAATGGTTACCATTCAGACTGATTTGACACAGGATACCATTCAGACTGCTTTGAGACAGGATACTATTCAGACTGCTTTGACACAGGATTCCATTCAGACTGCATTGACACAGGATACCATTCAGACTGCTTTGACACAGGATACCATTCAGAATGCTTTGACAATGGTTACCATTCAGACTGATTTGACACAGGATACCATTCAGACTGATTTGACACAGGATACCATTCAGATTGCTTTGACACAGGATACCATTCAGACTGCTTTGACACCAGATACCATTCAGACTGGTTTGACAAAGGATACCTTTCATACTGATTTGAGGCAGTATACAATTCAGAGTGATTTGAGGCAGTATACAATTCAGACGGCTTTGACACAGGACTCCATTCAGACTGCTTTGACAAAGGATACCATTCAGACTGATTTGACACAGGATACCATTCAGACTGATTTGAGACAGGATACCATTCAGACTGATATGAAACAGGAAACCATTCAGACTGATTTGAGACAGGACACAATTCAGACTGATTTGAGACAGGATCGCATTCAGACTGATTTGAGACAGGATACCATTCAGACTGCTTTGACACCAGATACCATTCAGACTTCTTTGACAAAAGATACCATTCAGACTGCTATGACAAAATATACCATTCAGACTGCTTTGACACAGGATACCTTTCAGACTGCTTTGACACAGGATACCATTCAGACTGCTTTGACAAAGGATACCATTCAGACTGATTTGACACAGGATACCATTCAGACTGAATTGACACAGGATACCATTCAGACTGATTTGAGACAGGAAAACATTCAGAGTGATTTGAGACAGGATACCATTCAGAGTGATTTGAGGCAGCATGCAATTCAGACGGCTTTGACACAGGATACAATTCAGACTGCTTTGACACAGGATACCATTCAGACTGCTTTGACACCAGATACCATTCAGACTTCTTTGACAAAATATACCATTCAGACTGCTTTGACAGTGTATACCATTCAGACTGCTTTGACACAGGATACAATTCAAACAGCTTTGATACAGGGTACAATTCAGAATGCTTTGAAACAGGATACCATTCAGACTGCTTTGACACAGGATACCATTCAGACTGCTTTGACACAGGATATCATTCAGACTGCTTTGACACAGGATACCATTCAGACTGTTTGAGACAGGATACCATTCAGACTGCTTTGACACAGGATACCATTCAGACTGCTTTGAGACAGGATACCATTCAGACTGCTTTGACACAGGATTCCATTCAGACTGCTTTGACACAGGATACCATTCAGACTGCTTTGACACAGGATACCATTCAGACTGCTTTGACAATGGTTACCATTCAGACTGATTTGACACAGGATACCATTCAGACTGATTTGACACAGGATACCATTCAGATTGCTTTGACACAGGATACCATTCAGACTGCTTTGACACCAGATACCATTCAGACTTCTTTGACAAAAGATACCATTCAGACTGCTTTGACAAAAGATACCATTCAGACTGGTTTGACAAAGGATACCTTTCATACTGATTTGAGGCAGTATACAATTCAGAGTGATTTGAGGCAGTATACAATTCAGACGGCTTTGACACAGGACTCCATTCAGACTTCTTTGACACAGGATACCATTCATGTTGCTTTGACACAGGACACCATTCAGACTGCTTCGACACAAGATACCATTCAGACTGCTTTGACAAAGGATACCATTCAGACTGATTTGACACAGGATGCCATTCAGACTGATATGAGACAGGAAACCATTCAGACTGTTTTGACACAGCATACCATTCAGCCTGCTTTGACACAGGATTCCATTCAGACTGCTTTGACAAAAGATACCATTCAGACTGGTTTGACAAAGGATACCTTTCATACTGATTTGAGGCAGTATACAATTCAGAGTGATTTGAGGCAGTATACAATTCAGACGGCTTTGACACAGGACTCCATTCAGACTTCTTTGACACAGGATACCATTCATGTTGCTTTGACACAAGATACCATTCAGACTGCTTCCACACAGGATACCATTCAGACTGCTTTGACAAAGGATACCATTCAGACTGATTTGACACAGGATACCATTCAGACTGGTTTGACAAAGGATACCTTTCATACTGATTTGACACAGGATGGCATTCAGACTGATATGAGACAGGAAACCATTCAGACTGCTTTGACACAGCATACCATTCAGCCTGCTTTGACACAGGATTCCATTCAGACTGCTTTGACACAGGATACCATTCATGTTGCTTTGACACAAGATACCATTAAGACTGCTTCCACACAGGATACCATTCAGACTGCTTTGACAAAGGATACCATTCAGACTGATTTGACACAGGATGACATTCAGACTGATTTGAGAGAGGATACCATTCAGAGTGATTTGAGGCAGTATACCATTCAGACGGCTTTGACACAGGATACCATTCAGACTGCTTTGACACAGGATACCATTCAGACTGCTTTGACACCAGATACCATTCAGACTGCTTTGACACAAGATACCATTCAGACTGCTTTGACACAAGATACCATTCAGACTGCTTTGACACAGGATACCATTCAGACTGCTTCGACACAGGATACCATTCAGACTGCTTTGACACAGGATACCATTCAGACTGATTTGAGACAGGAAACCATTCAGACTGATATGAGACAGGATCACATTCAGACTGATTTGAGAGAGGATACCATTCAGAGTGATTTGAGGCAGTATACCATTCAGACGGCTTTGACACAGGATACCATTCAGACTGCTTTGACACAGGATACCATTCAGACTGCTTTGACACCAGATACCATTCAGACTTCTTTGACAAAAGATACCATTCAGACTGCTATGACAAAAGATACCATTCAGACTGCTTTGACACAGGATACCATTCAGACTGCTTCGACACAGGATACCATTCAGACTGCTTTGACACAGGATACCATTCAGACTGCTTTGACACAGGATACCATTCAGACTGCTTTGACACAGGATACCATTCAGACTGATTTGACACAGGATACCATTCAGACTGATATGAGACAGGATCGCATTCAGACTGATTTGAGGCAGTATACAATTCAGACGGCTTTGACACAGGATACAATTCAGACTGCTTTGACACAGGATACCATTCAGACTGCTTTGACACAGGATACCATTCAGACTGCTTTGACACAGGATACCATTCAGACTGCTTTGACACAGGATACCATTCAGACTGCTTTGACACAGGATACCATTCAGACTGCTTTGAGACAGGATACCATTCAGACTGCTTTGACACAGGATTCCATTCAGACTGCTTTGACACAGGATATAATTCAGACTGCTTTGACACAGGATACCATTCAGACTGCTTTGACACAGGATACCATTCAGACTGCTTTGACACAGGATACCATTCAGACTGCTTTGACACAGGATACCATTCAGACTGCTTTGAGACAGGATACCATTCAGACTGCTTTGACACAGGATTCCATTCAGACTGCTTTGACACAGGATACCATTCAGACTGCTTTGACACAGGATACCATTCAGACTGCTTTGACAATGGTTACCATTCAGACTGCTTTGACACAGGATACCATTCAGACTGATTTGACACAGGATACCATTCAGACTGCTTTGACACAGGATACCATTCAGACCGCTTTGACACAGGATACCATTCAGACCTCTGACACAGGATACCTTTCAGACTGCTTTGACACAGGGTAGATATCAGACCGCTTTGACACAGGATACCATTCAGACCGCTTTGACACTGTTTACCATTCAGACCTATTTGACACAGGAACCATTCAGACTGCTTTGACACAAGATACCATTCAGATTGCTTTGACACAGGATACCATTCAGACTGCTTTGACACAGGATACCATTCAGACTGCTTTGACACAGGATACCATTCAGACTGCTTTGACACAGGATACCATTCAGACTGCTTTGACACAGGATACCATTCAGACTGCTTTGACACAGGATACCATTCAGACTGCTTTGACAAAGAATACCATTCAGACTGATTTGACACAGGATACCATTCAGACTGATTTGACACAGGATACCATTCAGACTGATTTGAGACAGGAAAACATTCAGACTGATTTGAGACAGGATACCATTCAGACTGCTTTGACAGTGTATACCATTCAGACTGCTTTGACACAGGATACCATTCAAACAGCTTTGATACAGGGTACAATTCAGAATGCTTTGAAACAGGATACCATTCAGACTGCTTTGACACAGGATACCATTCAGACTGCTTTGACAAAGAATACCATTCAGACTGATTTGACACAGGACACCATTCAGACTGATTTGACACAGGATACCATTCAGACTGATTTGAGACAGGATACCATTCAGAGTGATTTGAGACAGGATACCATTCAGACTGATTTGACACAGGATACCATTCAGACTGCTTTGACACCAGATACCATTCAGACTTCTTTGACAAAAGATACCATTCAGACTGCTTTGACACAGGATACCATTCAGACTGCTTTGACACAGGATATCATTCAGACTGCTTTGACACAGGATACCATTCAGACTGTTTGAGACAGGATACCATTCAGACTGCTTTGACACAGGATACCATTCAGACTGCTTTGACACAGGATACCATTCAGACTGCTTTGACACAGGATACCATTCAGACTGCTTTGACACAGGATACCATTCAGACTGCTTTGACACAGGATTCCATTCAGACTGCTTTGACACAGGATGCTTTTCAGACCGCTTTGATACAGGACACCATTCAGACTGCTTTGACACAGGATACCATTCAGTCTGCTTTGAGGCAGGATACCATTCAGACTGCTTTGACACATGATTCCATTCAGACTGCTTTGACACAGGATACCATTCAGACTGCTTTGACAATGGATACCATTCAGACTGATTTGACACAGGATACCATTCAGACTGATTTGACACAGGATACCATTCAGACCGCTTTTTACACAGGATACCATTAAGACCTCTTTGAAACAGGATACCTTTCAGACTGCTTTGACACAGGGTAGATATCAGACCGCTTTGACACAGGATACCATTCAGACCGCTTTGACACAGTTTACCATTCAGACCTATTTGACACAGGAACCATTCAGACTGCTTTGACACAGGATACCATTCAGACTGCTTTGACACAGGATACCATTCAGACTGCTTTGACAAAGGATACCATTCAGACTGCTTTGACACAGGATACTATTCAGACTGCTTTGTCAAAGGGTACCATTCAGACTGCTTTGACACAGGATACCATTCAGACTGCTTTGACAAAGGATACCATTCAGACTGATTTGACACAGGATACCATTCAGACTGATTTGAGACAGGATACCATTCAGACTGATATGAGACAGGAAACCATTCAGACTGATTTGAGACAGGACACAATTCAGACTGATTTGAGACAGGATCGCATTCAGACTGATTTGAGACAGGATACCATTCAGACTGCTTTGACACCAGATACCATTCAGACTTCTTTGACAAAAGATACCATTCAGACTGCTATGACAAAATATACCATTCAGACTGCTTTGACACAGGATACCATTCAGACTGCTTTGACACAGGATACCATTCAGACTGCTTTGACAAAGAATACCATTCAGACTGATTTGACACAGGATACCATTCAGACTGATTTGACACAGGATACCATTCAGACTGATTTGAGACAGGAAAACATTCAGAGTGATTTGAGACAGGATACCATTCAGAGTGATTTGAGGCAGGATACATTTCAGACTGCTTTGACACAGGATACCATTCAGACTGCTTTGACACAGGATACCATTCAGACTGCTTTGACACCAGATACCATTCAGACTTCTTTGACAAAAGATACCATTCAGACTGCTTTGACACAAGATACCATTCAAACTGCTTTGACACAGGATACCATTCAGACTGCTTTGACACAGGATACCATTCAGACTGCTTTGACACAGGATACCATTCAGACTGCTTTGACACAGGATACCATTCAGACTGCTTTGACACAGGATACCATTCAGACTGATTTGAGACAGGAAACCATTCAGACTGATTTGAGACAGGATACCATTCAGAGTGATTTGAGGCAGTATACAATTCAGACAGCTTTGACACAGGATACAATTCAGACTGCTTTGACACAGGATACCATTCAGACTGCTTTGACACAGGATACCATTCAGACTGCTTTGACACAGGATACCATTCAGACTGTTTGAGACAGGATACCATTCAGACTGCTTTGACACAGGATACCATTCAGACTGCTTTGAGACAGGATACCATTCAGACTGCTTTGACACAGGATTCCATTCAGACTGCTTTGACACAGGATATAATTCAGACTGCTTTGACACAGGATACCATTCAGACTGCTTTGACAAAGGATACCATTCAGACTGATTTGACAAAGGATACCATTCAGACTGCTTTGACACAGGATACCATTCAGACTGCATTGACACAGGATACCATTCAAACTGCTTTGACACAGGATTCCATTCAGACTGCATTGACACAGGATACCATTCAGACTGCTTTGACACAGGATACCATTCAGAATGCTTTGACAATGGTTACCATTCAGACTGATTTGACACAGGATACCATTCAGACTGATTTGACACAGGATACCATTCAGACTGATTCGACACAGTATACCATTCAGACCGCTTTGACACAGGATACCATTCAGACCTCTGACACAGGATACCTTTCAGACTGCTTTGACACAGGGTAGATATCAGACCGCTTTGACACAGGATACCATTCAGACCGCTTTGACACTGTTTACCATTCAGACCTATTTGACACAGGAACCATTCAGACTGCTTTGACACAGGATACCATTCAGACTGCTTTGACACAGGATGCTTTTCAGACCGCTTTGATACAGGACACCATTCAGGCTGCTTTGACACAGGATACTATTCAGACTGCTTTGACAAAGCGTACCATTCAGACTGCTTTGACACAGGATACCATTCAGACTGCTTTGACAAAGGATACCATTCAGACTGCTTTGACACAGGATACCATTCAGACTGATTTGACACAGGATACCATTCAGACTGATTTGACACAGGAAACCATTCAGACTGATTTGAGACAGGACACCATTCAGACTGATTTGAGACAGGATCGCATTCAGACTGCTTTGAGACAGGATACCATTCAGACTGCTTTGACACCAGATACCATTCAGACTTCTTTGACAAAATATACCATTCAGACTGCTTTGACACAATATACCATTCAGAATGCTTTGACACAGGATACCATTCAGACTGCTTTGACACAGGATACCATTCAGACTGCTTTGACAAAGGATACCATTCAGACTGCTTTGACACAGGATACCATTCAGACTGATTTGACACAGGATACCATTCAGACTGATTTGAGACAGGAAAACATTCAGACTGATTTGAGACAGGATACCATTCAGAGTGATTTGAGGCAGCATACAATTCAGACGGCTTTGACACAGGATACAATTCAGACTGCTTTGACACAGGATACCATTCAGACTGCTTTGACACCAGATACCATTCAGACTTCTTTGACAAAAGATACCATTCAGACTGCTATGACAAAAGATACCATTCAGACTGCTTTGACACAGGATACCATTCAGACTGCTTCGACACAGGATACCATTCAGACTGCTTTGACACAGGATACCATTCAGACTGATTTGACACAGGATACCATTCAGACTGATTTGACACAGGATACCATTCAGACTGATTTGAGACAGGAAAACATTCAGACTGATTTGAGACAGGATACCATTCAGAGTGATTTGAGGCAGTATACAATTCAGACAGCTTTGACACAGGATACAATTCAGACTGCTTTGACACAGGATACCATTCAGACTGCTTTGACACAGGATACCATTCAGACTGCTTTGACACAGGATACCATTCAGACTGTTTGAGACAGGATACCATTCAGACTGCTTTGACACAGGATACCATTCAGACTGCTTTGAGACAGTATACCATTCAGACTGCTTTGACACAGGATTCCATTCAGACTGCTTTGACACAGGATACCATTCAGACTGCTTTGACACAGGATACCATTCAGACTGCTTTGACACAGGATACCATTCAGACTGCTTTGACACAGGATACCATTCAGACTGCTTTGACACAGGATACCATTCAGACTGCTTTGACAAAGGATACCATTCAGACTGCTTTGACACAGGATACCATTCAGACTGCTTTGACACAGGATTCCATTCAGACTGCTTTGACACAGGATACCATTCAGACTGCTTTGACAATGGATACCATTCAGACTGATTTGACACAGGATACCATTCAGACTGCTTTGACACAGGATACCATTCAGACTGCTTTGACACAGGATACCATTCAGACCGCTTTGACACAGGATACCATTCAGACCACTGACACAGGATACCTTTCAGACTGCTTTGACACAGGGTATATATCAGACCGCTTTGACACAGGATACCATTCAGACCGCTTTGACACTGTTTACAATTCAGACCTATTTGACACAGGAACCATTCAGACTGCTTTCACACAAGATACCATTCAGATTGCTTTGACACAGGATACCATTCAGACTGCTTTGACACAGGATACCATTCAGACTGCTTTGACAAAAGATACCATTCAGACTGCTTTGACAAAGTATACCATTCAGACTGCTTTGACACAGGATACCATTCAGACTGCTTTGACACAGGATACCATTCAGACTGCTTTGACACAGGATACCATTCAGACTGATTTGACACAGGATACCATTCAGACTGATTTGACACAGGATACCATTCAGACTGATTTGAGACAGGAAAACATTCAGACCGCTTTGACACAGGATACCATTCAGACCGCTTTGACACTGTTTACAATTCAGACCTATTTGACACAGGAACCATTCAGACTGCTTTCACACAAGATACCATTCAGATTGCTTTGACACAGGATACAATTCAGACTGCTTTGACACAGGAAACCATTCAGACTGCTTTGACAAAAGATACCATTCAGACTGCTATGACAAAATATACCATTCAGACTGCTTTGACACAGGATACCATTCAGACTGCTTTGACACAGGATACCATTCAGACTGCTTTGACACAGGATACCATTCAGACTGCTTTGACACAGGATACCATTCAGACTGCTTTGACACAGGATACCATTCAGACTGCTTTGACACAGGATACCATTCAGACTGATTTGAGACAGGATACCATTCAGACTGCTTTGACAGTGTATACCATTCAGACTGCTTTGACACAGGATACCATTCAGACTGCTTTGACACAGGATACCATTCAGACTGCTTTGACACAGGATACCATTCAGACTGCTTTGACACAGGATACCATTCAGACTGCTTTGACAAAGAATACCATTCAGACTGATTTGACACAGGACACCATTCAGACTGATTTGACACAGGATACCATTCAGACTGATTTGAGACAGGAAAACATTCAGAGTGATTTGAGACAGGATACCATTCAGAGTGATTTGACACAGGATACCATTCAGACTGCTTTGACACCAGATACCATTCAGACTTCTTTGACAAAAGATACCATTCAGACTGCTTTGACACAGGATACCATTCAGACTGCTTTGACACAGGATATCATTCAGAATGCTTTGACACAGGATACCATTCAGACTGTTTGAGACAGGATACCATTCAGACTGCTTTGACACAGGATACCATTCAGACTGTTTGAGACAGGATACCATTCAGACTGCTTTGACACAGGATACCATTCAGACTGCTTTGAGACAGGATACCATTCAGACTGCTTTGACACAGGATTCCATTCAGACTGCTTTGACACAGGATGCTTTTCAGACCGCTTTGATACAGGACACCATTCAGACTGCTTTGACACAGGATACCATTCAGACTGCTTTGAGGCAGGATACCATTCAGACTGCTTTGACACAGGATACCATTCAGACTGCTTTGACACAGGATACCATTCAGACTGCTTTGACAATGGATACCATTCAGACTGATTTGACACAGGATACCATTCAGACTGATTTGACACAGGATACCATTCAGACCGCTTTTTACACAGGATACCATTAAGACCTCTTTGAAACAGGATACCTTTCAGACTGCTTTGACACAGGGTAGATATCAGACCGCTTTGACACAGGATACCATTCAGACCGCTTTGACACAGTTTATCATTCAGACCTATTTGACACAGGAACCATTCAGACTGCTTTGACACAAGATACCATTAAGATTGCTTTGACACAGGACACAATTCAGACTGCTTTGACAAAGGATACCATTCAGACTGCTTTGACACAGGATACTATTCAGACTGCTTTGTCAAAGCGTACCATTCAGACTGCTTTGACACAGGATACCATTCAGACTGCTTTGACACAGGATACCATTCAGACTGATTTGACACAGGATACCATTCAGACTGATTTGAGACAGGATACCATTCAGACTGATATGAAACAGGAAACCATTCAGACTGATTTGAGACAGGACACAATTCAGACTGATTTGAGACAGGATCGCATTCAGACTGATTTGAGACAGGATACCATTCAGACTGCTTTGACACCAGATACCATTCAGACTGCTTTGACACAAGATACCATTCAGACTGCTTTGACAAAATATACCATTCAGACTGCTTTGACACAGGATACCATTCAGACTGCTTTGACACAGGATACCATTCAGACTGCTTTGACACAGGATACCATTCAGACTGCTTTGACACAGGATACCATTCAGACTGAATTGACACAGGATACCATTCAGACTGATTTGACACAGGATACCATTCAGAGTGCTTTGAGACAGGATACCATTCAGACTGCTTTGAGGCAGCATACCATTCAGACTGCTTTGAGGCAGGATACCATTCAGACTGCTTTGACACAGGATACCATTAAGACCTCTTTGAAACAGGATACCTTTCAGACTGCTTTGACACAGGGTAGATATCAGACCGCTTTGACACAGGATACCATTCAGACGGCTTTGACACAGGATACCATTCAGACTGCTTCGACACAGGATACCATTCAGACTGCTTTGACACAGGATACAATTCAGACTGCTTTGACACAGGATAACATTCAGACTGCTTTGACACAGGATACCATTCAGCCTGCTTTGACACAGGATACCATTCAGACTGATATGAGACAGGATCGCATTCAGACTGATTTGAGGCAGTATACCATTCAGACGGCTTTGACACAGGATACCATTCAGACTGCTTTGACACAGGATACCATTCAGACTGCTTTGACACAGGATACCATTCAGACTGCTTTGACACAGGATACCATTCAGACTGCTTTGACACAGGATACCATTCAGACTGCTTTGACACAGGATACCATTCAGACTGCTTTGAGACAGGATACCATTCAGACTGCTTTGACACAGGATTCCATTCAGACTGCTTTGACACAGGATACCATTCAGACTGCTTTGACACAGGATACCATTCAGACTGCTTTGACACAGGATACCATTCAGACTGCTTTGACACAGGATACCATTCAGACTGCTTTGACACAGGATACCATTCAGACTGCTTTGACACAGGATACCATTCAGACTGCTTTGACACAGGATTCCATTCAGACTGCTTTGACACAGGATACCATTCAGACTGCTTTGACACAGGATTCCATTCAGACTGCTTTGACAATGGTTACCATTCAGACTGATTTGACACAGGATACCATTCAGACTGATTTGACACAGGATACCATTCAGACTGATTTGACACAGGATACCATTCAGACCGCTTTGACACAGGATACCATTCAGACCTCTTTGACACAGGATACCTTTCAGACTGCTTTGACACAGGGTAGATATCAGACCGCTTTGACACAGGATACCATTCAGACCGCTTTGACACTGTTTACCATTCAGACCTATTTGACACAGGAACCATTCAGACTGCTTTGACACAAGATACCATTCAGACTGCTTTGACACAGGATACCATTCAGACTGCTTTGACACAGGATACCATTCAGACTGCTTTGACACAGGATACTATTCAGACTGCTTTGACACAGGACGTACCATTCAGACTGCTTTGACACAGGATACCATTCAGACTGCTTTGACACAGGATACCATTCAGACTGCTTTGACACAGGATACCATTCAGACTGATTTGACACAGGATACCATTCAGACTGATATGAAACAGGATACCATTCAGACTGATTTGACACAGGACACCATTCAGACTGCTTTGACACAGGATCGCATTCAGACTGATTTGACACAGGATACCATTCAGACTGCTTTGACACCGGATACCATTCAGACTGCTTTGACACAAGATACCATTCAGACTGCTTTGACAAAGTATACCATTCAGACTGCTTTGACACAGGATACCATTCAGACTGCTTTGACACAGGATACCATTCAGACTGCTTTGACACAGGATACCATTCAGACTGCTTTGACAAAGGATACCATTCAGACTGATTTGACACAGGATACCATTCAGACTGATTTGAGACAGGAAAACATTCAGAGTGATTTGAGACAGGATACCATTCAGAGTGATTTGAGGCAGGATACATTTCAGACGGTTTTGACACAGGATACCATTCAGACTGCTTTGACACCAGATACCATTCAGACTGCTTTGACACAGGATACCATTCAGACTTCTTTGACACAAGATACCATTCAGACTGCTTTGACACAGGATACCATTCAGACTGCTTTGACACAGGATACCATTCAGACTGCTTTGACACAGGATACCATTCAGACTGCTTTGACACAGGATACCATTCAGACTGCTTTGACACAGGATACCATTCAGACTGCTTTGACACAGGATACCATTCAGACTGATTTGACACAGGAAACCATTCAGACTGCTTTGAGACAGGATACCATTCAGACTGATTTGACACAGTATACAATTCAGACTGCTTTGACACAGGATACCATTCAGACTGCTTTGACACAGGATACCATTCAGACTGCTTTGACACAGGATACCATTCAGACTGCTTTGACACAGGATACCATTCAGACTGCTTTGACACAGGATACCATTCAGACTGCTTTGACACAGGATACCATTCAGACTGCTTTGACACAGTATACCATTCAGACTGCTTTGACACAGGATTCCATTCAGACTGCTTTGACACAGGATACCATTCAGACTGCTTTGACACAGGATACCATTCAGACTGCTTTGACACAGGATACCATTCAGACTGCTTTGACACAGGATACCATTCAGACTGCTTTGACACAGGATACCATTCAGACTGCTTTGACACAGGATACCATTCAGACTGCTTTGACACAGGATTCCATTCAGACTGCATTGACACAGGATACCATTCAGACTGCTTTGACACAGGATACCATTCAGAATGCTTTGACAATGGTTACCATTCAGACTGATTTGACACAGGATACCATTCAGACTGATTTGACACAGGATACCATTCAGACTGATTCGACACAGTATACCATTCAGACCGCTTTGACACAGGATACCATTCAGACCACTGACACAGGATACCTTTCAGACTGCTTTGACACAGGGTAGATATCAGACCGCTTTGACACAGGATACCATTCAGACCGCTTTGACACTGTTTACAATTCAGACCTATTTGACACAGGAACCATTCAGACTGCTTTCACACAAGATACCATTCAGATTGCTTTGACACAGGATACCATTCAGACTGCTTTGACACAGGATACCATTCAGACTGCTTTGACAAAAGATACAATTCAGACTGCTATGACAAAATATACCATTCAGACTGCTTTGACACAGGATACCTTTCAGACTGCTTTGACACAGGATACCATTCAGACTGCTTTGACAAAGAATACCATTCAGACTGATTTGACACAGGATACCATTCAGACTGAATTGACACAGGATACCATTCAGACTGATTTGAGACAGGAAAACATTCAGACCGCTTTGACACAGGATACCATTCAGACCGCTTTGACACTGTTTACAATTCAGACCTATTTGACACAGGAACCATTCAGACTGCTTTCACACAAGATACCATTCAGATTGCTTTGACACAGGATACAATTCAGACTGCTTTGACACAGGATACCATTCAGACTGCTTTGACAAAAGATACAATTCAGACTGCTATGACAAAATATACCATTCAGACTGCTTTGACACAGGATACCTTTCAGACTGCTTTGACACAGGATACCATTCAGACTGCTTTGACAAAGAATACCATTCAGACTGATTTGACACAGGATACCATTCAGACTGAATTGACACAGGATACCATTCAGACTGATTTGAGACAGGAAAACATTCAGACTGATTTGAGACAGGATACCATTCAGACTGCTTTGACAGTGTATACCATTCAGACTGCTTTGACACAGGATACCATTCAAACAGCTTTGATAAAGGGTACAATTCAGAATGCTTTGAAACAGGATACCATTCAGACTGCTTTGACACAGGATACCATTCAGACTGCTTTGACACAGGATACCATTCAGACTGCTTTGACAAAGAATACCATTCAGACTGATTTGACACAGGATACCATTCAGACTGATTTGAGACAGGAAAACATTCAGAGTGATTTGAGACAGGATACCATTCAGAGTGATTTGACACAGGATACCATTCAGACTGCTTTGACACCAGATACCATTCAGACTTCTTTGACAAAAGATACCATTCAGACTGCTTTGACACAGGATTCCATTCAGACTGCTTTGACACAGGATACCATTCAGACTGCTTTGACACAGGATACCATTCAGACTGTTTGAGACAGGATACCATTCAGACTGCTTTGACACAGGATACCATTCAGACTGCTTTGAGACAGGATACCATTCAGACTGCTTTGACACAGGATACCATTCAGACTGCTTTGAGACAGGATACCATTCAGACTGCTTTGACACAGGATTCCATTCAGACTGCTTTGACACAGGATGCTTTTCAGACCGCTTTGATACAGGATACCATTCAGACTGCTTTGACACAGGATACCATTCAGTCTGCTTTGAGGCAGGATACCATTCAGACTGCTTTGACACAGGATTCCATTCAGACTGCTTTGACACAGGATACCATTCAGACTGCTTTGACAATGGATACCATTCAGACTGATTTGACACAGGATACCATTCAGACTGCTTTGACACAGGATACCATTCAGACCGCTTTGACACAGGATACCATTAAGACCTCTTTGAAACAGGATACCTTTCAGACTGCTTTGACACAGGGTAGATATCAGACCGCTTTGACACAGGATACCATTCAGACCGCTTTGACACAGTTTATCATTCAGACCTATTTGACACAGGAACCATTCAGACTGCTTTGACACAAGATACCATTCAGATTGCTTTGACACAGGACACAATTCAGACTGCTTTGACAAAGGATACCATTCAGACTGCTTTGACACAGGATACTATTCAGACTGCTTTGTCAAAGCGTACCATTCAGACTGCTTTGACACAGGATACCATTCAGACTGCTTTGACAAAGGATACCATTCAGACTGATTTGACACAGGATACCATTCAGACTGATTTGAGACAGGATACCATTCAGACTGATATGAAACAGGAAACCATTCAGACTGATTTGAGACAGGACACAATTCAGACTGATTTGAGACAGGATCGCATTCAGACTGATTTGAGACAGGATACCATTCAGACTGCTTTGACACCAGATACCATTCAGACTTCTTTGACAAAAGATACCATTCAGACTGCTATGACAAAATATACCATTCAGACTGCTTTGACACAGGATACCTTTCAGACTGCTTTGACACAGGATACCATTCAGACTGCTTTGACAAAGAATACCATTCAGACTGATTTGACACAGGATACCATTCAGACTGAATTGACACAGGATACCATTCAGACTGATTTGAGACAGGAAAACATTCAGAGTGATTTGAGACAGGATACCATTCAGAGTGATTTGAGGCAGTATACAATTCAGACGGCTTTGACACAGGATACAATTCAGACTGCTTTGACACAGGATACCATTCAGACTGCTTTGACACCAGATACCATTCAGACTTCTTTGACAAAATATACCATTCAGACTGCTTTGACAGTGTATACCATTCAGACTGCTTTGACACAGGATACCATTCAAACAGCTTTGATACAGGGTACAATTCAGAATGCTTTGAAACAGGATACCATTCAGACTGCTTTGACACAGGATACCATTCAGACTGCTTTGACACAGGATATCATTCAGAATGCTTTGACACAGGATACCATTCAGACTGTTTGAGACAGGATACCATTCAGACTGCTTTGACACAGGATACCATTCAGACTGCTTTGAGACAGGATACCATTCAGACTGCTTTGACACAGGATTCCATTCAGACTGCTTTGACACAGGATACCATTCAGACTGCTTTGACACAGGATACCATTCAGACTGCTTTGACAATGGTTACCATTCAGACTGATTTGACACAGGATACCATTCAGACTGATTTGACACAGGATACCATTCAGATTGCTTTGACACAGGATACCATTCAGACTGCTTTGACACCAGATACCATTCAGACTTCTTTGACAAAAGATACCATTCAGTCTGCTTTGACAAAAGATACCATTCAGACTGGTTTGACACAGGATACCTTTCATACTGATTTGAGGCAGTATACAATTCAGAGTGATTTGAGGCAGTATACAATTCAGACGGCTTTGACACAGGATTCCATTCAGACTGCTTTGACACAGGATACCATTCATGTTGCTTTGACACAGGACACCATTCAGACTGCTTTGACACAGGATACCATTCAGACTGCTTTGACAAAGGATACCATTCAGACTGATTTGACACAGGATGGCATTCAGACTGATATGAGACAGGAAACCATTCAGACTGTTTTGACACAGCATACCATTCAGCCTGCTTTGACACAGGATTCCATTCAGACTGCTTTGACACAGGATACCATTCATGTTGCTTTGACACAAGATACCATTCAGACTGCTTCCACACAGGATACCATTCAGACTGCTTTGACAAAGGATACCATTCAGACTGATTTGACACAGGATACCATTCAGACTGGTTTGACAAAGGATACCTTTCATACTGATTTGAGGCAGTATACAATTCAGAGTGATTTGAGGCAGTATACAATTCAGACGGCTTTGACACAGGACTCCATTCAGACTGCTTTGACACAGGATACCATTCATGTTGCTTTGACACTTGACACCATTCAGACTGCTTCGACACAGGATACCATTCAGACTGCTTTGACAAAGGATACCATTCAGACTGATTTGACAAAGGATGCCATTCAGACTGATATGAGACAGGAAACCATTCAGACTGTTTTGACACAGCATACCATTCAGCCTGCTTTGACACAGGATTCCATTCAGACTGCTTTGACACAGGATACCATTCATGTTGCTTTGACACAGGATACCATTCAGACTGCTTCGACACAGGATACCATTCAGACTGCTATGACAAAGGATACCATTCAGACTGATTTGACACAGGATACCATTCAGACTGATTTGAGAAAGGATACCATTTACACTGATATGAGACAGGATCACATTCAGACTGATTTGAGAGAGGATACCATTCAGAGTGATTTGAGGCAGTATACCATTCAGACGGCTTTGACACAGGATACCATTCAGACTGCTTTGACACAGGATACCATTCAGACTGCTTTGACACCAGATACCATTCAGACTTCTTTGACAAAATATACCATTCAGATTGCTTTGACACAGGATACCATTCAGACTGCTTTGACACAGGATACCATTCAGACTGCTTTGACACAGGATACCATTCAGACTGCTTTGACACAGGATACCATTCAGACTGCTTTGACACAGGATACCATTCAGACTGCTTTGACACAGGATACCATTCAGACTGCTTTGAGACAGGATACCATTCAGACTGCTTTGACACAGGATTCCATTCAGACTGCTATGACACAGGATATCATTCAGACTGCTTTGACACAGGATACCATTCAGACTGCTTTGACAAAGGATACCATTCACACTGATTTGACAAAGGATACCATTCAGACTGCTTTGACACAGGATACCATTCAGACTGCTTTGACACAGGATACCATTCAGACTGCTTTGACACAGGATACCATTCAGACTGCTTTGACACAGGATACCATTCAGACTGTTTGAGACAGGATACCATTCAGACTGCTTTGACACAGGATACCATTCAGACTGCTTTGAGACAGGATACCATTCAGACTGCTTTGACACAGGATTCCATTCAGACTGCTATGACACAGGATATCATTCAGACTGCTTTGACACAGGATACCATTCAGACTGCTTTGACAAAGGATACCATTCACACTGATTTGACAAAGGATACCATTCAGACTGCTTTGACACAGGATACCATTCAGACTGCTTTGAGACAGGATACCATTCAGACTGCTTTGAGACAGGATACCATTCAGACTGCTTTGACACAAGATACCATTCAGACTGCTTTGACACAGGATACCATTCAGACTGCTTTGACACAGGATACCATTCAGACTGATTTGACACAGGATACCATTCAGACTGGTTTGACAAAGGATACCTTTCATACTGATTTGAGGCAGTATACAATTCAGAGTGATTTGAGGCAGTATACAATTCAGACGGCTTTGACACAGGATTCCATTCAGACTGCTTTGACACAGGATACCATTCATGTTGCTTTGACACAGGACACCATTCAGACTGCTTCGACACAGGATACCATTCAGACTGCTTTGACACAGGATACCATTCATGTTGCTTTGACACAAGATACCATTCAGACTGCTTCCACACAGGATACCATTCAGACTGCTTTGACAAAGGATACCATTCAGACTGATTTGACACAGGATACCATTCAGACTGATATGAGACAGGAAACCATTCAGACTGATTTGAGACAGGAAACCATTCAGACTGATATGAGACAGGATCACATTCAGACTGATTTGAGAGAGGATACCATTCAGAGTGATTTGAGGCAGTATACCATTCAGACGGCTTTGACACAGGACACCATTCAGACTACTTTGACACAGTATACCATTCAGACTGCTTTGACACCAGATACCATTCAGACTTCTTTGACAAAATATACCATTCAGACTGCTATGACAAAAGATACCATTCAGACTGCTTTGACACAGGATACCATTCAGACTGCTTCGACACAGGATATCATTCAGACTGCTTTGACACAGGATACCATTCAGACTGATTTGACACAGGATACCATTCAGACTGATTTGACACAGGATACAATTCAGACTGCTTTGAGACAGGATACCATTCAGACTGCTTTGACACAGGATTCCATTCAGACTGCTATGACACAGGATATCATTCAGACTGCTTTGACAAAGGATACCATTCACACTGATTTGACAAAGGATACCATTCAGACTGCTTTGACACAGGATACCATTCAGACTGCTTTGACACAGGATACCATTCAGACTGCTTTGACACAGGATACCATTCAGACTGCTTTGACACAGGATACCATTCAGACTGTTTGAGACAGGATACCATTCAGACTGCTTTGACACAGGATACCATTCAGACTGCTTTGACACAGGATACCATTCAGACTGCTTTGACACAGGATTCCATTCAGACTGCTTTGACACAGGATACCATTCAGACTGCTTTGACACAGGATACCATTCAGACTGCTTTGACAAAGGATACCATTCAGACTGATTTGACAAAGGATACCATTCAGACTGCTTTGACACAGGATACCATTCAGACTGCTTTGAGACAGGATACCATTCAGACTGCTTTGACACAGGATTCCATTCAGACTGCATTGACACAGGATACCATTCAGACTGCTTTGACACAGGATACCATTCAGAATGCTTTGACAATGGTTACCATTCAGACTGATTTGACACAGGATACCATTCAGACTGATTTGACACAGGATACCATTCAGATTGCTTTGACACAGGATACCATTCAGACTGCTTTGACACCAGATACCATTAAGACTTCTTTGACAAAAGATACCATTCAGACTGCTTTGACAAAAGATACCATTCAGACTGGTTTGACAAAGGATACCTTTCATACTGATTTGAGGCATTATACAATTCAGACGGCTTTGACACAGGACTCCATTCAGACTGCTTTGACACAGGATACCATTCATGTTGCTTTGACACAGGACACCATTCAGACTGCTTCGACACAGGATACCATTCAGACTGCTTTGACAAAGGATACCATTCAGACTGATTTGACACAGGATGGCATTCAGACTGATATGAGACAGGAAACCATTCAGAATGTTTTGACACAGCATACCATTCAGCCTGCTTTGACACAGGAAACCATTCAGACTGATATGAGACAGGATCACATTCAGACTGATTTGAGGCAGTATACCATTCAGACGGCTTTGACACAGGATAACATTCAGACTGCTTTGACACAGGATACCATTCAGACTGCTTTGACACCAGATACCATTCAGACTTATTTGACACAGGATACCATTCAGACTGCTTCGACACAGGATACCATTCAGACTGCTTTGACACAGGATACCATTCAGACTGATTTGACACAGGATACCATTCAGACTGATTTGACACAGGATACCATTCAGACTGATTTGAGACAGGATACCATTCAGACTGATTTGAGACAGGATACCATTCAGAGTGATTTGAGGCAGTATACAATTCAGACGGCTTTGACACAGGATACAATTCAGACTGCTTTGACACAGGATACCATTCAGACTGATTTGACACAGGATACCATTTAGATTGCTTTGACACAGGATACCATTCAGACGGCTTTGACACCAGATACCATTAAGACTTCTTTGACAAAAGATACCATTCAGACTGCTTTGACAAAAGATACCATTCAGACTGGTTTGACAAAGGATACCTTTCATACTGATTTGAGGCAGTATACAATTCAGACGGCTTTGACACAGGACTCCATTCAGACTGCTTTGACACAGGATACCATTCATGTTGCTTTGACACAGGACACCATTCAGACTGCTTCGACACAGGATACCATTCAGACTGCTTTGACACAGGATACCATTCAGACTGATTTGACACAGGATGCCATTCAGACTGATTTGAGACAGGATACCCTTCAGAATGTTTTGACACAGGATACCATTCAGCCTGCTTTGACACAGGAAACCATTCAGACTGATATGAGACAGGATCACATTCAGACTGATTTGAGGCAGTATACCATTCAGACTGCTTTGACACAGGATAACATTCAGACTGCTTTGACACAGGATACCATTCAGACTGCTTTGACACCAGATACCATTCAGACTTATTTGACACAGGATACCATTCAGACTGCTTCGACACAGGATACCATTCAGACTGCTTTGACACAGGATACCATTCAGACTGATTTGACACAGGATACCATTCAGACTGATTTGACACAGGATACCATTCAGACTGATTTGAGACAGGAAAACATTCAGACTGATTTGAGACAGGATACCATTCAGAGTGATTTGAGGCAGTATACAATTCAGACGGCTTTGACACAGGATACAATTCAGACTGCTTTGACACAGGATACCATTCAGACTGCTTTGACACCAGATACCATTCAGACTGCTTTGACAAAAGATACCATTCAGACTGCTTTGACACAGGATACCATTCAGACTGCTTTGACACAGGATACCATTCAGACTGCTTTGACACAGGATACCGTTCAGACTGTTTGAGACAGGATACCATTCAGACTGCTTTGACACAGGATACCATTCAGACTGCTTTGAGACAGGATACCATTCAGACTGCTTTGACACAGGATTCCATTCAGCATGCTTTGACACAGGATATCATTCAGACTACTTTGACACCGGATACCATTCAGACTGCTTTGACAAAGGATACCATTCAGACTGATTTGACAAAGGATACCATTCAGACTGATTTGACACAGGATACCATTCAGACTGCTTTGACACAGGATACCATTCAGACTGCTTTGACACCAGATACCATTCAGACTGCTTTGACACAAGTATACCATTCAGACTGCTTTGACACAAGATACCATTCAGACTGCTTTGACACAGTATACCATTCAGACTGATTTGAGGCAGTATACAATTCAGAGTGATTTGAGGCAGTATACAATTCAGATGGCTTTGACACAGGATGCAATTTAGACTGCTTTGACACAGGACACCAATCAGACTGCTTTGACAAAGATACATTTCAGACTGCTTTGACACAGGATACAATTCAGACTGCTTTGACACAGGATACCATTCAGACTGCTTTGAGACAGGATACCATTCAGACTGCTTTGACACAGGATTCCATTCAGACTGCTTTCACACAGGATACCATTCAGACTGCTTTGACACAGGATACCATTCAGACTGCTTTGACAAAGTATACCATTCAGACTGATTTGAGGCAGTATACAATTCAGACTGATTTGAGGCAGTATACCATTCAGACTGCTTTGACACAGGATTCCATTCAGACTGCTTTGACACAGGATACCATTCAGACTGCTTTGACACAGGATACCATTCAGACTGCTTTGACAATGGATACCATTCAGACTGATTTGACACAGGATACCATTCAGACTGCTTTGACACAGGATACCATTCAGACTGATTTGAGACAGGATACCATTCAGACTGATTTGAGACAGGATACCATTCAGACTGATTTGACACAGGATACCATTCAGACTGCTTTGACACAGGATACCATTCAGACTGCTTTGACACAGGATACCATTCAGACCGCTTTGACACAGGTTACCATTCAGACTGCTTTGACACAGGATACCATTCAGACTGGTTTGACACCAGATACCATTCATACTGATTTGAGGCAGTATACAATTCAGAGTGATTTGAGGCAGTTTACAATTCAGACGGCTTTGACACAGGATTCCATTCAGACTGCTTTGACACAGGATACCATTCATGTTGCTTTGACACAGGACACCATTCAGACTGCTTCGACACAGGATACCATTCAGACTGCTTTGACACAGGATACCATTCAGACTGCTTTGACACAGGATACCATTCAGCCTGCTTTGACACAGGATTCCATTCAGACTGCTTTGACACAGGATACCATTCATGTTGCTTTGACACAGGATACCATTCAGACTGCTTCGACACAGGATACCATTCAGACTGCTTTGACAAAGGATACCATTCAGACTGATTTGACACAGGATACCATTCAGACTGATTTGAGACAGGATACCATTCAGACTGATATGAGACAGGAAACCATTCAGACTGATTTGAGACAGGATACCATTCAGACTGATATGAGACAGGATCGCATTCAGACTGATTTGAGGCAGTATACCATTCAGACGGCTTTGACACAGGATACCATTCAGACTGCTTTGACACAGGATACCATTCAGACTGCTTTGACACCAGATACCATTAAGACTTCTTTGACAAAAGATACCATTCAGACTGCTATGACAAAAGATACCATTCAGACTGCTTTGACACAGGATACCATTCAGACTGCTTTGACACAGGATACCATTCAGACTGCTTTGACACAGGATACCATTCAGACTGCTTTGACACAGGATACCATTCAGACTGATTTGACACAGGATACCAATCAGACTGATTTGACACAGGATACCATTCAGACTGATTTGAGACAGGAAAACATTCAGAGTGATTTGAGACAGGATACCATTCAGAGAGATTTGAGGCAGTATACAATTCAGACGGCTTTGACACAGGATACAATTCAGACTGCTTTGACACAGGATACCATTCAGACTGCTTTGACACCAGATACCATTCATGTTGCTTTGACACAGGACACCATTCAGACTGCTTTGACACAGGATACCATTCAGACTGCTTTGACACAGGATACCGTTCAGACTGTTTGAGACAGGATACCATTCAGACTGCTTTGACACAGGATACCATTCAGACTGCTTTGAGACAGGATACCATTCAGACTGCTTTGACACAGGATTCCATTCAGCATGCTTTGACACAGGATATCATTCAGACTACTTTGACACCGGATACCATTCAGACTGCTTTGACAAAGGATACCATTCAGACTGATTTGACAAAGGATACCATTCAGACTGATTTGACACAGGATACCATTCAGACTGCTTTGACACAGGATACCATTCAGACTGCTTTGACACCAGATACCATTCAGACTTCTTTGACAAAATATAACATTCAGAATGCTTTGACAAAAGATACCATTCAGACTGCTTTGACAAAGTATACCATTCAGACTGATTTGAGGCAGTATACAATTCAGAGTGATTTGAGGCAGTATACAATTCAGATGGCTTTGACACAGGATGCAATTTAGACTGCTTTGACACAGGACACCAATCAGACTGCTTTGACAAAGATACCATTCAGACTGCTTTGACACAGGATACAATTCAGACTGCTTTGACACAGGATACCATTCAGACTGCTTCGACACAGGATACCATTCAGACTGCTTTGACACAGGATACAATTCAGACTGCTTTGACACAGGATAACATTCAGACTGCTTTGACACAGGATACCATTCAGCCTGCTTTGACACAGGATACCATTCAGACTGCTTTGACACAGGATACCATTCATGTTGCTTTGACACAGGATACCATTCAGACTGCTTCGACACAGGATACCATTCAGACTGCTTTGACAAAGGATACCATTCAGACTGATTTGACACAGGATAACATTCAGACTGATTTGAGACAGGATACCATTCAGATTGATATGAGACAGGAAACCATTCAGACTGATTTGAGACAGGATACCATTCATACTGATATGAGACAGGATCGCATTCAGACTGATTTGAGAGAGGATACCATTCAGACTGATTTGAGGCAGTATACCATTCAGACGGCTTTGACACAGGATACCATTCAGACTGCTTTGACACCAGATACCATTCAGACATATTTGACAAAAGATACGATTCAGACTGCTATGACAACAGATACCATTCAGACTGCTTTGACACAGGATACCATTCAGACTGCTTTGACACAGGATACCATTCAGACTGCGTTGACACAGGATACCATTCAGACTGCTTTGACAAAGGATACCATTCAGACTGATTTGACACAGGATGCCAATCAGACTGATTTGACACAGGATACCATTCAGACTGATTTGAGACAGGATACCATTCAGAGAGATTTGAGGCAGTATACAATTCAGACGGCTTTGACACAGGATACAATTCAGACTGCTTTGACACAGGATACCATTCAGACTGCTTTGACACCAGATACCATTCCGACTGCTTTTTACACAGGATACCATTCAGACTGATTTGAGACAGAATACCATTCAGACTGATATGACACAGGATACCATTCAGACTGATTTGAGACAGGATACCATTCAGACTGATTTGAGACAGGATCGCATTCAGACTGCTTTGAGAGAGGATACCATTCAGACTGCTTTGAGACAGTATACCATTCAGACTGCTTTGACACAGGATTCCATTCAGACTGCTTTGACACAGGATACCATTCAGACTGCTTTGACACAGGATACCATTCAGACTGCTTTGACAATGGATACCATTCAGACTGATTTGACACAGGATACCATTCAGACTGATTTGACACAGGATACCATTCAGACTGATTTGAGACAGGAAACCATTCAGACTGATTTGAGACAGGATACCATTCAGACTGATTTGAGACAGGATACCATTCAGACTGATTTGAGACAGGATACCATTCAGACTGATTTGACACAGGATACCATTCAGACTGCTTTGAGACAGGATACCATTCAGACCGCTTTGACACAGGTTACCATTCAGACTGCTTTGACAAAGGATACCATTCAGACTGGTTTGACACCAGATACCATTCAGACTTCTTTGACAAAAGATACCATTCAGACTGCTTTGACAAAGGATACCATTCATACTGATTTGAGGCAGTTTACAATTCAGACGGCTTTGACACAGGATTCCATTCAGACTGCTTTGACACAGGATACCATTCATGTTGCTTTGACACAGGACACCATTCAGACTGCTTCGACACAGGATACCATTCAGACTGATTTGACAAAGGATACCATTCAGACTGCTTTGACACAGGATAACATTCAGCCTGCTTTGACACAGGATTCCATTCAGACTGCTTTGACACAGGATACCATTCATGTTGCTTTGACACAGGATACCATTCAGACTGCTTCGACACAGGATACCATTCAGACTGCTTTGACAAAGGATACCATTCAGACTGATTTGACACAGGATAACATTCAGACTGATTTGAGACAGGATACCATTCAGACTGATATGAGACAGGAAACCATTCAGACTGATTTGAGACAGGATACCATTCATACTGATATGAGACAGGATCGCATTCAGACTGATTTGAGACAGGATACCATTCAGACTGCTTTGAGGCAGTATACCATTCAGACGGCTTTGACACAGGATACCATTCAGACTGCTTTGACACCAGATACCATTCAGACTTATTTGACAAAAGATACCATTCAGACTGCTATGACAAAAGATACCATTCAGACTGCTTTGACACAGGATACCATTCAGACTGATTTGACACAGGATGCCAATCAGACTGATTTGACACAGGATACCATTCAGACTGATTTGAGACAGGAAAACATTCAGTGTGATTTGAGACAGGATACCATTCAGAGAGATTTGAGGCAGTATACAATTCAGACGGCTTTGACACAGGATACAATTCAGACTGATTTGACACCAGATACCATTCAGACTTCTTTGACACAAGATACCATTCAGACTGCTTTGACACAGGATACCATTCAGACTGCTTTTACACAGGATACCATTCAGACTGCTTTGACACAGAATACCATTCAGACTGTTTGAGACAGGATACCATTCAGACTGCTTTGACACAGGATACCATTCAGACTGCTTTGAGACAGGATACCATTCAGACTGCTTTGACACAGGATTCCATTCAGACTGCTTTGACACAGGATATCATTCAGACTGCTTTGACACAGGATACCATTCAGACTGCTTTGACACCAGATACCATTCAGACTTCTTTGACAAAATATAACATTCAGAATGCTTTGACAAAAGATACCATTCAGACTGCTTTGACAAAGTATACCATTCAGACTGATTTGAGGCAGTATACAATTCAGAGTGATTTGAGGCAGTATACAATTCAGATGGCTTTGACACAGGATGAAATTTAGACTGCTTTGACACAGGACACCAATCAGACTGCTTTGACAAAGATACAATTCAGACTGCTTTGACACAGGATACAATTCAGACTGCTTTGACACAGGATACCATTCAGACTGCTTTGAGACAGGATACCATTCAGACTGCTTTGACACAGGATTCCATTCAGACTGCTTTGACAAAGGATACCATTCAGACTGCTTTGACACAGGATAACATTCAGCCTGCTTTGACACAGGATTCCATTCAGACTGCTTTGACACAGGATACCATTCATGTTGCTTTGACACAGGATACCATTCAGACTGCTTCGACACAGGATACCATTCAGACTGCTTTGACAAAGGATACCATTCAGACTGATTTGACACAGGATACCATTCAGACTGATTTGAGACAGGATACCATTCAGACTGATATGAGACAGGAAACCATTCAGACTGATTTGAGACAGGATACCATTCATACTGATATGAGACAGGATCGCATTCAGACTGATTTGAGAGAGGATACCATTCAGACTGATTTGAGGCAGTATACCATTCAGACGGCTTTGACACAGGATACCATTCAGACTGCTTTGACACCAGATACCATTCAGACTTATTTGACAAAAGATACGATTCAGACTGCTATGACAAAAGATACCATTCAGACTGCTTTGACACAGGATACCATTCAGACTGCTTTGACACAGGATACCATTCAGACTGCTTTGACACAGGATACCATTCAGACTGCTTTGACAAAGGATACCATTCAGACTGATTTGACACAGGATGCCAATCAGACTGATTTGACACAGGATACCATTCAGACTGATTTGAGACAGGAAAACATTCAGAGTGATTTGAGACAGGATACCATTCAGAGAGATTTGAGGCAGTATACAATTCAGACGGCTTTGACACAGGATACAATTCAGACTGCTTTGACACAGGATACCATTCAGACTGCTTTGACACCAGATACCATTCCGACTGCTTTTTACACAGGATACCATTCAGACTGATTTGAGACAGAATACCATTCAGACTGATATGAGACAGGAAACCATTCAGACTGATTTGAGACAGGATACCATTCATACTGATATGAGACAGGATCGCATTCAGACTGATTTGAGAGAGGATACCATTCAGACTGATTTGAGGCAGTATACCATTCAGACTGCTTTGACACAGGATTCCATTCAGACTGCTTTGACACAGGATACCATTCAGACTGCTTTGACACAGGATACCATTCAGACTGCTTTGACAATGGATAACATTCAGACTGATTTGACACAGGATACCATTTAGACTGATTTGACACAGGATACCATTCAGACTGATTTGAGACAGGAAACCATTCAGACTGATTTGAGACAGGATACCATTCAGACTGATTTGAGACAGGATACCATTCAGACTGATTTGACACAGGATACCATTCAGACTGCTTTGAGACAGGATACCATTCAGACCGCTTTGACACAGGTTACCATTCAGACTGCTTTGACAAAGGATACCATTCAGACTGGTTTGACACCAGATACCATTCAGACTTCTTTGACAAAAGATACCATTCAGACTGCTTTGACAAAGGATACCATTCATACTGATTTGAGGCAGTATACAATTCAGAGTGATTTGAGGCAGTTTACAATTCAGACGGCTTTGACACAGGATTCCATTCAGACTGATTTGACAAAGGATACCATTCAGACTGCTTTGACACAGGATAACATTCAGCCTGCTTTGACACAGGATTCCATTCAGACTGCTTTGACACAGGATACCATTCATGTTGCTTTGACACAGGATACCATTCAGACTGCTTCGACACAGGATACCATTCAGACTGCTTTGACAAAGGATACCATTCAGACTGATTTGACACAGGATAACATTCAGACTGATTTGAGACAAGATACCATTCAGACTGATATGAGACAGGAAACCATTCAGACTGAATTGAGACAGGATACCATTCATACTGATATGAGACAGGATCGCATTCAGACTGATTTGAGAGAGGATACCATTCAGACTGATTTGAGGCAGTATACCATTCAGACGGCTTTGACACAGGATACCATTCAGACTGCTTTGACACCAGATACCATTCAGACTTATTTGACAAAAGATACCATTCAGACTGCTATGACAAAAGATACCATTCAGACTGCTTTGACACAGGATACCATTCAGACTGATTTGACACAGGATGCCAATCAGACTGATTTGACACAGGATACCATTCAGACTGATTTGAGACAGGAAAACATTCAGTGTGATTTGAGACAGGATACCATTCAGAGAGATTTGAGGCAGTATACAATTCAGACGGCTTTGACACAGGATACAATTCAGACTGATTTGACACCAGATACCATTCAGACTTCTTTGACAAAAGATACCTTTCAGACTGCTTTGACACAGGATACCATTCAGACTGCTTTTTACACAGGATACCATTCAGACTGCTTTGACACAGAATACCATTCAGACTGTTTGAGACAGGATACCATTCAGACTGCTTTGACACAGGATACCATTCAGACTGCTTTGAGACAGGATACCATTCAGACTGCTTTGACACAGGATTCAATTCAGACTGCTTTGACACAGGATACCATTCAGACTGCTTTGACACAGGATACCATTCAGACTGCTTTGACAAAGGATACCATTCAGACTGATTTGACACAGGATACCATTCAGACTGATTTGACACAGGATACCATTCAGACTGCTTTGACACAGGATACCATTCAGACTGCTTTGACACCAGATACCATTCAGACTTCTTTGACAAAATATACCATTCAGACTGCTTTGACAAAAGATACCATTCAGATTGCTTTGACAAAGGATACCATTCATACTGATTTGACACAGGATACCATTCAGACTGATTTGAGACAGGATACCATTCAGACTGATATGAGACAGGAAACCATTCAGACTGATTTGACAAAATATACCATTCAGAATGCTTTGACAAAAGATACCATTCAGATTGCTTTGACAAAGGATACCATTCATACTGATTTGACACAGGATACCATTCAGACTGATTTGAGACAGGATACCATTCAGACTGATATGAGACAGGAAACCATTCAGACTGATTTGAGACAGGATACCATTCATACTGATATGAGACAGGATCGCATTCAGACTGATTTGAGAGAGGATACCATTCAGACTGATTTGAGGCAGTATACCATTCAGACTGCTTTGACACAGGATTCCATTCAGACTGCTTTGACACAGGATACCATTCAGACTGCTTTGACACATGATACCATTCAGACTGCTTTAACAATGGAAACCATTCAGACTGATTTGACACAGGATATCATTTAGAATGATTTGACACAGGATATCATTCAGACTGATTTTAGACAGGAAACCATTCAGACTGATTTGAGACAGGATACCATTCAGACTGATTTGAGACAGGATACCATTCAGACTGATTTGACACAGGATACCATTCAGACTGCTTTGAGACAGGATACCATTCAGACCGCTTTGACAATAGATACCATTCAGACTGCTTTGACACAGGATACCATTCAGACTGGTTTGACACCAGATACCATTCAGACTTCTTTGAGAAAAGATACCATTCAGACTGCTTTGACAAAGGATACCATTCAGACTGATTTGAGACAGGATACCATTCAGACTGATTTGAGACAGGATACCATTCAGACTGATTTGAGACAGGATACCATTCAGACTGATTTGACACAGGATACCATTCAGACTGCTTTGAGACAGGATACCATTCAGACCGCTTTGACAAAAGATACCATTCAGACTGCTTTGACACAGGATACCATTCAGACTTCTTTGATAAAAGATACCATTCAGACTGCTTTGACAAAGGATACCATTCATACTGATTTGAGGCAGTATACATTTCAGAGTGATTTGAGGCAGTATACAATTCAGACGGCATTGACACAGGATTCCATTCAGACTGCTTTGACACAGGATACCATTCATGTTGCTTTGACACAGGACACCATTGAGACTGCTTCGACACAGGATACCATTCAGACTGCTTTGACAAAGGATACCATTCAGACTGATTTGACACAGGATATCATTTAGACTGATTTGACACAGGATATCATTCAGACTGATTTGAGACAGGAAACCATTCAGACTGATTTGAGACAGGATACCATTCAGACTGATTTGAGACAGGATACCATTCAGACTGATTTGACACAGGATACCATTCAGACTGCTTTGAGACAGGATACCATTCAGACCGCTTTGACAATAGATACCATTCAGACTGCTTTGACACAGGATACCATTCAGACTGGTTTGACACCAGATACCATTCAGACTTCTTTGATAAAAGATACCATTCAGACTGCTTTGACAAAGGATACAATTCATACTGATTTGACACAGGATACCATTCAGACTGATTTGAGACAGGATACCATTCAGACTGATTTGAGACAGGATACCATTCAGACTGATTTGAGACAGGATACCATTCAGACTGATTTGACACAGGATACCATTCAGACTGCTTTGAGACAGGATACCATTCAGACCGCTTTGACAATAGATACCATTCAGACTGCTTTGACACAGGATACCATTCAGACTGGTTTGACACCAGATACCATTCAGACTACTTTGATAAAAGATACCATTCAGTCTGCTTTGACAAAGGATACAATTCATACTGATTTGACACAGGATACCATTCAGACTGATTTGAGACAGGATACCATTCAGACTGATATGAGACAGGAAACCATTCAGACTGATTTGAGACAGGATACCATTCATACTGATATGAGACAGGATCGCATTCAGACTGATTTGAGAGAGGATACCATTCAGACTGATTTGAGGCAGTATACAATTCAGACTGCTTTGACACAGGATTCCATTCAGACTGCTTTGACACAGGATACCATTCAGACTGCTTTGACACATGATACCATTCAGACTGCTTTGACAATGGATACCATTCAGACTGTTCCTCTCTAGGTTTCTTCCTAGGTTTTGCCTTTCTAGGGAGTTTTTCCTAGCCACCGTGCTTCTACACCTGCATTACTAGCTGTTTGGGTTTTACTTTACAGCACTTCGAGATATTACTATGTAAGCTATATAAATTGATTATTGATTATTTGACACAGGATACCATTTAGACTGATTTGACACAGGATATCATTCAGACTGATTTGAGACAGGAAACCATTCAGACTGATTTGAGACAGGATACCATTCAGACTGATTTGAGACAGGATACCATTCAGACCGCTTTGACACAGGATTCCAATCAGACTGCTTTGACACAGGATACCATTCAGACTTCTTTGATAAAAGATACCATTCAGACTGCTTTGACAAAGGATACCATTCATACTGATTTGAGGCAGTATACATTTCAGAGTGATTTGAGGCAGTATACAATTCAGACGGCATTGACACAGGATTCCATTCATATTGCTTTGACACAGGACACCATTCAGACTGCTTCGACACAGGATACCATTCAGACTGCTTTGACAAAGGATACCATTCAGACTATTTTGACACAGGATGCCATTCAGACTGAATTGAGACAGGATACCATTCAGACTGATATGAGAAACGAAACCATTCAGACTGTTTTGACACAGCATACCATTCAGCCTGCTTTGACACAGGATTCCACTCAGACTGCTTTGACACAGGATACCATTCATGTTGCTTTGACACAGGATACCATTCAGACTGATTTGACACAGGATACCATTCAGACTGATTTGAGACAGGATACCATTCAGACTGATATGAGACAGGAAACCATTCAGACTGATTTGAGACAGGATACCATTCATACTGATATGAGACAGGATCACATTCAGACTGATTTGAGAGATGATACCATTCAGACTGATTTGAGGCAGTATACCATTCAGACGGCTTTGACACAGGATACCATTCAGACTGCTTTGACACCAGATACCATTCAGACTTCTTTGACAAAATATACCATTCAGACTGCTATGACAAAAGATACCATTCAGACTGCTTTGACACAGGATACCATTCAGACTACTTTGACACAGGATACCATTCAGACTGCTTTGACACAGGATACCATTCAGACTGCTTTGACACAGGATACCATTCAGACAGATTTGACACAGGATACCATTCAGACTGATTTGACACAGGATACCATTCAGACTGATTTGAGACAGGAAAACATTCAGACTGATTTGAGACAGGATACCATTCAGAGAGATTTGAGGCAGTATACAATTCAGACGGCTTTGACACAGGATACAATTCAGACTGCTTTGACACAGGATACCATTCAGACTGCTTTGACACAGGATACCATTCATGTTGCTTTGACACAGGACACCATTGAGACTGCTTCGACACAGGATACCATTCAGACTGCTTTGACAAAGGATACCATTCAGACTGATTTGACACAGGATATCATTTAGACTGATTTGACACAGGATATCATTCAGACTGATTTGAGACAGGAAACCATTCAGACTGATTTGAGACAGGATACCATTCAGACTGATTTGAGACAGGATACCATTCAGACTGATTTGACACAGGATACCATTCAGACTGCTTTGAGACAGGATACCATTCAGACTGCTTTGACAATAGATACCATTCAGACTGCTTTGACACAGGATACCATTCAGACTGGTTTGACACCAGATACCATTCAGACTTCTTTGATAAAAGATACCATTCAGACTGCTTTGACAAAGGATACAATTCATACTGATTTGACACAGGATACCATTCAGACTGATTTGAGACAGGAAACCATTCAGACTGATTTGAGACAGGATACCATTCAGACTGATTTGAGACAGGATACCATTCAGACTGATTTGACACAGGATACCATTCAGACTGCTTTGAGACAGGATACCATTCAGACCGCTTTGACAATAGATACCATTCAGACTGCTTTGACACAGGATACCATTCAGACTGGTTTGACACCAGATACCATTCAGACTACTTTGATAAAAGATACCATTCAGACTGCTTTGACAAAGGATACAATTCAGACTGATTTGACACAGGATACCATTCAGACTGATTTGAGACAGGATACCATTCAGACTGATATGAGACAGGAAACCATTCAGACTGATTTGAGACAGGATACCATTCATACTGATATGAGACAGGATCGCATTCAGACTGATTTGAGAGAGGATACCATTCAGACTGATTTGAGGCAGTATACAATTCAGACTGCTTTGACACAGGATTCCATTCAGACTGCTTTGACACAGGATACCATTCAGACTGCTTTGACACATGATACCATTCAGACTGCTTTGACAATGGATACCATTCAGACTGATTTGACACAGGATATCATTTAGACTGATTTGACACAGGATATCATTCAGACTGATTTGAGACAGGAAACCATTCAGACTGATTTGAGACAGGATACCATTCAGACTGATTTGAGACAGGATACCATTCAGACCGCTTTGACACAGGATTCCAATCAGACTGCTTTGACACAGGATACCATTCAGACTTCTTTGATAAAAGATACCATTCAGACTGCTTTGACAAAGGATACCATTCATACTGATTTGAGGCAGTATACATTTCAGAGTGATTTGAGGCAGTATACAATTCAGACGGCATTGACACAGGATTCCATTCATGTTGCTTTGACACAGGACACCATTGAGACTGCTTCGACACAGGATACCATTCAGACTGCTTTGACAAAGGATACCATTCAGACTATTTTGACACAGGATGCCATTCAGACTGAATTGAGACAGGATACCATTCAGAGTGATATGAGAAACGAAACCATTCAGACTGTTTTGACACAGCATACCATTCAGCCTGCTTTGACACAGGATTCCACTCAGACTGCTTTGACACAGGATACCATTCATGTTGCTTTGACACAGGATACCATTCAGACTGATTTGACACAGGATACCATTCAGACTGATTTGAGACAGGATACCATTCAGACTGATATGAGACAGGAAACCATTCAGACTGATTTGAGACAGGATACCATTCATACTGATATGAGACAGGATCACATTCAGACTGATTTGAGAGATGATACCATTCAGACTGATTTGAGGCAGTATACCATTCAGACGGCTTTGACACAGGATACCATTCAGACTGCTTTGACACCAGATACCATTCAGACTTCTTTGACAAAATATACCATTCAGACTGCTATGACAAAAGATACCATTCAGACTGCTTTGACACAGGATACCATTCAGACTACTTTGACACAGGATACCATTCAGACTGCTTTGACACAGGATACCATTCAGACTGCTTTGACAAAGGATACCATTCAGACAGATTTGACACAGGATACCAATCAGACTGATTTGACACAGGATACCATTCAGACTGATTTGAGACAGGAAAACATTCAGACTGATTTGAGACAGGATACCATTCAGAGAGATTTGAGGCAGTATACAATTCAGACGGCTTTGACACAGTATACAATTCAGACTGCTTTGACACAGGATACCATTCAGACTGCTTTGACACCAAATACCCTTCAGACTTCTTTGACAAAATATACCATTCAGACTGCTTTGACACAGGATACCATTCAGACTCTTTGAGACAGGATACCATTCAGACTGCTTTGACACAGGATACCATTCAGACTGCTTTGAGACAGGATACCATTCAGACTGCTTTGACACAGGATTCCATTCAGACTGCTTTGACACAGGATATCATTCAGTCTGCTTTGACACAGGATACCATTCAGACTGCTTTGACAAAGGATACCACTCAGACTGATTTGACAAAGGATACCATTCAGACTGATTTGACACAGGATACCATTCAGACTGCTTTGACACAGGATACCATTCAGACTGCTTTGACACCAGATACCATTCAGACTTCTTTGACAAAAGATACCATTCAGAATGCTTTGACAAAAGATACCATTCAGACTGCTTTGACAAAGGATACCATTCAGACTGATTTGAGGCAGTATACAATTCAGAGTGATTTGAGGCAGTATACAATTCAGATGGCTTTGACACAGGATACAATTTAGACTGCTTTGACACAGGATACCATTCAGACTGCTTTGACAAAGATACAATTCAGACTGCTTTGACAATGGATACCATTCAGACTGTTTTGACACAGGATACCATTCAGACTGCTTTGATACAGGATACCATTCAGACTGCTTTGACAATGGATACCATTCAGACTGATTTGACACAGGATACCATTTAGACTGATTTGACACAGGATACCATTCAGACTGATTTGAGACAGGAAACCATTCAGACTGATTTGAGACAGGATACCATTCAGACTGATTTGAGACAGGAAACCATTCAGACTGCTTTGAGACAGGATACCATTCAGACCGCTTTGACACAGGATTCCAATCAGACTGCTTTGACACAGGATACCATTCAGACTTATTTGAGACAGGTTACCATTCAGACTGATTTGAGACAGGATACCATTCAGACTGCTTTGACACAGGATACCATTCAGACTGATCTCCCTTTTCCTTTTTTCACGTCGGCCACACCCTCCTCCTTTCCTTGCTCCCCCTCTCTCTCCTTTCCTTGCTCCCCCTCTCTCTCCTTTCCTTGCTCCCCCTCTCTCTCCTTTCCTTGCTCCCCCCTCTCTCTCCTTTCCTTGCTCCCCCCTCTCTCTCCTTTCCTTGCTCCCCCTCTCTCTCCTTTCCTTGCTCCCCCTCTCTCTCCTTTCCTTGCTCCCCCTCTCTCTCCTTTCCTTGCTCCCCCTCTCTCTCCTTTCCTTGCTCCCCCTCTCTCTCCTTTCCTTGCTCCCCCTCTCTCTCCTTTCCTTGCTCCCCCTCTCTCTCCTTTCCTTGCTCCCCATCTCTCTCCTTTCCTTGCTCCTCCTCTCTCTCCTTTCCTCTCCCCTTTTTCTTCTGTTTGATATTTTCTGTTTGTATCACCGCTCTGTCACTTTATTCACTTTTCTGTTACATTTTAATCTCCTTACTATTGGCGTTGATGATCTGTTCATTTCTAAAGACATATTGTGAATAAGCTGTGAGGGAATTGGGCATGCATTTAAAGTCCCTAGGTGGTTGGCTTTGGCTGTGTTCCTAAGACACCCTTTCGATTTGACACTGGACACTATTCTCCCCCTTTATTGTCTCAAGCTGTTATGCATGTCTCCCCATGGATATATAGAGGGAGAATATCACTATCAAACTGAATCTAACCTTTTGGCGAAGATGGCTGGAGGAACATTGTTGTTCCCTTAAGTAAACATATTTACGGTGCTGCAAAGATATATATGTTCAGAGTATTTCTCACGTTTGGAGAAGAAAGGATTAAAATGACTCTCCCAACCTCTATCAATTACGGTTGTGAATTAATATCCAGTCTAATTCATCAAACCAACTCAATAGAGCAAGCCTGTAGTACAACCCATACATATAGAGTTAGGTGTAATGACATAGATACCCTTGGTAGAGGGCATAAGTTAACATATTAAGGGACCTCTCCCATTTTCAGGAGCTAAAATATTATTATATGTATTAATACAACCTAAACTACTGTAAACGACTGAGTGATAAATTAGTTAAATATCACTGGAAATGTCCCAAATGGTACACTATTCCCCATAAGGTGAGCTACAAAAGTAGTGCGCAATATAGTGGATATGAAACCATTTGGGAGGCAGACACTGGAATGCTCTACATTATTTGAAATGAGACCAGGGCATCAGTGTAGGAGAATGACTAGTCAAATACAATGGAAAGGTAATGTCATAAATAAACATGAGAGATCATACCATGCCAGCATTGTGTTTGTCGATGATGTGTGGACTTTCTTCCATGTTGTGTTTACAGTAATGGACAATAGACCCAACAGCGTCCTGTAGATGTCCTGTCTTTACCCTACCAGTATAAATGTCTCCTATAGACGTCCTGTCTTACCCTACCAGTATAAATGTCTCCTATAGATGTCCTGTCTTTACCCTACCAGTATAAATGTCTCCTATAGACGTCCTGTCTTACCCTACCAGTATAAATGTCTCCTATAGATGTCCTGTCTTTACCCTACCAGTATAAATGTCTCCTATAGACGTCCTGTCTTTACCCTACCAGTATAAATGTCTCCTATAGTATCCTATAGACGTCCTGTCTTTACCCTACCAGTATAAATGTCTCCTATAGACGTCCTGTCTTACCCTACCAGTATAAATGTCTCCTATAGATGTCCTGTCTTTACCCTACCAGTATAAATGTCTCCTATAGACGTCCTGTCTTACCCTACCAGTATAAATGTCTCCTATAGATGTCCTGTCTTTACCCTACCAGTATAAATGTCTCCTATAGACGTCCTGTCTTTACCCTACCAGTATAAATGTCTCCTATAGTATCCTATAGACGTCCTGTCTTTACCCTACCAGTATAAATGTCTCCTATAGTATCCTATAGACGTCCTGTCTGTACCCTACCAGTATAAATGTATCCTATAGTCTCCTATAGACGTCCTGTCTGTACCCTACCAGTATAAATGTATCCTATAGTCTCCTATAGACGTCCTGTCTTTACCCTACCAGTATAAATGTCTCCTATAGACGTCCTGTCTTTACCCTACCAGTATATATGTCTCCTATAGACGTCCTGTCTTTACCCTACCAGTATAAATGTATCCTATAGACGTCCTGTCTTACCCTACCAGTATAAATGTCTCCTATGTCTCCTATAGATGTCCTGTCTTTACCCTACCAGTATAAATGTCTCCTATAGACATCCTGTCTTACCCTACCAGTATAAATGTCTTAAATAGACGTCCTGTCTTTACCCTACCAGTATAAATGTCTCCTATGTCTCCTATAGACGTCCTGTCTTTACCCTACCAGTATAACTGTCTCCTATAGACATCCTGTCTGTACCCTACCAGTATAAATGTCTCCTATAGTCTCCTATAGACAACCTGTCATACCCTACCAGTATAAATGTCTCCTATAGTCTCCTATAGACGTCCTGTCTTTACCCTACCAGTATAAATGTATCCTATAGACATCCTGTCTTTACCCTACCAGTATAAATGTCTCCTATAGACGTCCTGTCTTTACCCTACCAGTATAAATGTCTCCTATAGACATCCTGTCTTTACCCTACCAGTATAAATGTCTCCTATAGACGCCCTGTCTTTACCCTACCAGTATAAATGTCTCCTATAGATGTCCTGTCTTTACCCTACCAGTATAAATGTATCCTATAGTCTCCTATAGACGTCCTGCCTTTACCCTACCAGTATAAATGTCTCCTATAGACGTCCTGTCTTTACCCTACCAGTATATATGTCTCCTATAGATGTCCTGTCTTTACCCTACCAGTATAAATGTATCCTATAGACGTCCTGTCTTACCCTACCAGTATAAATGTCTCCTATGTCTCCTATAGACGTCCTGTCTTTACCCTACCAGTATAAATGTCTCCTATAGACATCCTGTCTTACCCTACCAGTATAAATGTCTTAAATAGACGTCCTGTCTTTACCCTACCAGTATAAATGTCTCCTATGTCTCCTATAGACGTCCTGTCTTTACCCTACCAGTATAAATGTCTCCTATAGACATCCTGTCTTACCCTACCAGTATAAATGTCTACTATAGACATCCTGTCTTACCCTACCAGTATAAATGTCTCCTATAGACGTCCTGTCTTTACCCTACCAGTATAAATGTCTCCTATGTCTCCTATAGACGTCCTGTCTTTACCCTACCAGTATAAATGTCTCCTATAGACATCCTGTCTTACCCTACCAGTATAAATGTCTCCTATAGACGTCCTGTCTTTACCCTACCAGTATAAATGTTTCCTATAGACGTCCTGTCTTTACCCTACTAGTATATATGTCTCCTATAGACGTCCTGTCTTTACCCTACCAGTATAACTGTCTCCTATAGACATCCTGTCTTACCCTACCAGTATAAATGTCTCCTATAGTCTCCTATAGACATCCTGTCTTACCATACCAGTATAAATGTCTCCTATAGTCTCCTATAGACGTCCTGTCTTTACCCTACCAGTATAAATGTCTCCTATAGTCTCCTATAGACGTCCTGTCTGTACCCTACCAGTATAAATGTCTCCTATAGTCTCCTATAGACGTATTGTCTTTACCCTACCAGTATAAATGTCTCCTATAGACATCCTGTCTTTACCCTACCAGTATAAATGTCTCCTATAGACGTCCTGTCTTTACCCTACCAGTATAAATGTCTCCTATAGATGTCCTGTCTTTACCCTACCAGTACAAATGTCTCCTATGTCTCCTATAGACGTCCTGTCTTTACCCTACCAGTATAAATGTTTCCTATAGACGTCCTGTCTTTACCCTACTAGTATAAATGTCTCCTATAGACGTCCTGTCTTTACCCTACCATTATAAATGTTTCCTATAGACATCCTATCTTTACCCTACTAGTATAAATGTCTCCTATAGACGTCCTGTCTTTACCCTACCAGTATAAATGTCTCCTATAGTCTCCTATAGACGTCCTGTCTTTACCCTACCAGTATAAATGTCTCCTATAGTCTCCTATAGACGTCCTGTCTTTACCCTACCAGTATAAATGTCTCCTATAGTCTCCTATAGACGTCCTGTCTTTACTTTACCAGTATAAATGTCTCCTATAGACGTCCTGTCTTTACCCTACCAGTATATATGTCTCCTATAGACGTCCTGTCTTTACCCTACCAGTATAAATGTATCCTATAGACGTCCTGTCTTACCCTACCAGTATAAATGTCTCCTATGTCTCCTATAGACCTCCTGTCTTTACCCTACCAGTATAAATGTCTCCTATAGACATCCTGTCTTACCCTACCAGTATAAATGTCTTAAATAGATGTCCTGACTTTACCCTACCAGTATAAATGTCTCCTATGTCTCCTATAGACGTCCTGTCTTTACCCTACCAGTATAAATGTCTCCTATAGACATCCTGTCTTACCCTACCAGTATAAATGTCTCCTATAGACATCCTGTCTTACCCTACCAGTATAAATGTCTCCTATAGACGTCCTGTCTTTACCCTACCAGTATAAATGTCTCCTATGTCTCCTGTAGACGTCCTGTCTTTACCCTACCAGTATAAATGTATCCTATAGACATCCTGTCTTACCCTACCAGTATAAATGTCTCCTATAGACGTCCTGTCTTTACCCTACCAGTATAAATGTTTCCTATAACGTCCTCTCTTTACCCTACTAGTATAAATGTCTCCTATAGACGTCCTGTCTTTACCCTACCAGTATAAATGTTTCCTATAGACGTCCTGTCTTTACCCTACTAGTATAAATGTCTCCTATAGACGTCCTGTCTTTACCCTACCAGTATAAATGTCTCCTATAGACGTCCTGTCTTTACCCTACCAGTATAAATATCTTCTATAGTCTCCTATAGACGTCCTGTCTTTACCCTACCAGTATAAATGTCTCCTATAGTCTCATATAGACGTCCTGTCTTTACCCTACTAGTATAAATGTCTCCTATAGACATCCTGTCTTTACCCTACCAGTATAAATGTCTCCTATAGTGTCGTATAGACATCCTGTCTTTACCTTACCGGTATAAATGTCTCCTATATATGTCCTGTCTTTACCCTACCAGTATAAATGTCTACTATAGACGTCCGGACTTTACCCTACCAGTATAAATGTCTCCTATAGATGTCCTGTCTTTACCCTACCAGCATAAATGTCTCCTATATTGTCGTATAGACATCCTGTCTTTACCTTACCGCTATAAATGTCTCCTATATATGTCCTGTCTTTACCCTACCAGTATAAATGTCTCCTATAGACGTCCTGTCTTTACCCTACCAGTATAAATGTCTCCTATAGACGTCCTGTCTTTACCCTACCAGTATAAATGTCTCCTATAGATGTCCTGTCTTTACCCTACCAGTATAAATGTATCCTATAGTCTCCTATAGACGTCCTGCCTTTACCCTACCAGTATAAATGTCTCCTATAGACGTCCTGTCTTTACCCTACCAGTATATATGTCTCCTATAGATGTCCTGTCTTTACCCTACCAGTATAAATGTATCCTATAGACGTCCTGTCTTACCCTACCAGTATAAATGTCTCCTATGTCTCCTATAGACGTCCTGTCTTTACCCTACCAGTATAAATGTCTCCTATAGACATCCTGTCTTACCCTACCAGTATAAATGTCTTAAATAGACGTCCTATCTTTACCCTACCAGTATAAATGTCTCCTATGTCTCCTATAGACGTCCTGTCTTTACCCTACCAGTATAAATGTCTCCTATTGACATCCTGTCTTACCCTACCAGTATAAATGTCTCCTATAGACATCCTGTCTTACCCTACCAGTATAAATGTTTCCTATAGACGTCCTGTCTTTACCCTACCAGTATAAATGTCTCCTATGTCTCCTATAGACGTCCTGTCTTTACCCTACCAGTATAAATGTCTCCTATAGATATCCTGTCTTACCCTACCAGTATAAATGTCTCCTATAGACGTCCTGTCTTTACCCTACCAGTATAAATGTTTCCTATAGACGTCCTGTCTTTACCCTACTAGTATAGATGTCTCCTATAGACGTCCTGTCTTTACCCTACCAGTATAACTGTCTCCTATAGACATCCTGTCTTACCCTACCGGTATAAATGTCTCCTATAGTCTCCTATAGACATCCTGTCTTACCATACCAGTATAAATGTCTCCTATAGTCTCCTATAGACGTACTGTCTTTACCCTACCAGTATAAATGTCTCCTATAGACATCCTGTCTTTACCCTACCAGTATAAATGTATCCTATAGACGTCCTGTCTTTACCCTACCAGTATAAATGTCTCCTATAGATGTCCTGTCTTTACCCTACCAGTATAAATGTCTCCTATGTCTCCTATAGACGTCCTGTCTTTACCCTACCAGTATAAATGTTTCCTATAGACGTCCTGTCTTTACCCTACTAGTATAAATGTCTCCTATAGACGTCCTGTCTTTACCCTACCAGTATAAATGTTTCCTATAGACGTCCTGTCTTTACCCTACTAGTATAAATGTCTCCTATAGACGTCCTGTCTTTACCCTACCAGTATAAATGTCTCCTATAGTCTCCTATAGACGTCCTGTCTTTACCCTACCAGTATAAATGTCTCCTATAGTCTCCTATAGACGTCCTGTCTTTACCCTACCAGTATAAATGTCTCCTATAGTCTCCTATAGACGTCCTGTCTTTACCCTACCAGTATAAATGTCTCCTATAGACGTCCTGTCTTTACCCTACCAGTATATATGTCTCCTATAGACGTCCTGTCTTTACCCTACCAGTATAAATGTATCCTATAGACGTCCTGTCTTACCCTACCAGTATAAATGTCTCCTATGTCTCCTATAGACCTCCTGTCTTTACCCTACCAGTATAAATGTCTCCTATAGACATCCTGTCTTACCCTACCAGTATAAATGTCATAAATAGACGTCCTGACTTTACCCTACCAGTATAAATGTCTCCTATGTCTCCTATAGACGTCCTGTCTTTACCCTACCAGTATAAATGTCTCCTATAGACATCCTGTCTTACCCTACCAGTATAAATGTCTCCTATAGACATCTGTCTTACCCTACCAGTATAAATGTCTCCTATAGACGTCCTGTCTTTACCCTACCAGTATAAATGTCTCCTATGTCTCCTGTAGACGTCCTGTCTTTTCACCCTACCAGTATAAATGTATCCTATAGACATCCTGTCTTACCCTACCAGTATAAATGTCTCCTATAGACGTCCTGTCTTTACCCTACCAGTATAAATGTTTCCTATAACGTCCTCTCTTTACCCTACTAGTATAAATGTCTCCTATAGACGTCCTGTCTTTACCCTACCAGTATAAATGTTTCCTATAGACGTCCTGTCTTTACCCTACTAGTATAAATGTTTCCTATAGATGTCCTGTCTTTACCCTACCAGTATAAATGTCTCCTATAGACGTCCTGTCTTTACCCTACCAGTATAAATATATTCTATAGTCTCCTATAGACGTCCTGTCTTTACCCTACCAGTATAAATGTCTCCTATAGTCTCATATAGACGTCCTGTCTTTACCCTACCAGTATAAATGTCTCCTATAGACATCCTGTCTATACCCAACCAGTATAAATGTCTCCTATAGACGTCCTGTCTTTACCCTACTAGTATAAATGTCTCCTATAGACATCCTGTCTTTACCCTACCAGTATAAATGTCTCATATAGTGTCGTATAGACATCCTGTCTTTACCTTACCGGTATAAATGTCTCCTATATATGTCCTGTCTTTACCCTACCAGTATAAATGTCTACTATAGACGTCCTGACTTTACCCTACCAGTATAAATGTCTCCTATAGATGTCCTGTCTTTACCCTACCAGCATAAATGTCTCCTATATTGTCGTATAGACATCCTGTCTTTACCTTACCGGTATAAATGTCTCCTATATATGTCCTGTCTTTACCCTACCAGTATAAATGTCTACTATAGACGTCCTGACTTTACCCTACAAGTATAAATGTCTCCTATAGATGTCCTGTCTTTACCCTACCAGCATAAATGTCTCCTATAGTGTCGTATAGACATCCTGTCTTTACCTTACCGGTATAAATGTCTCCTATAGAAGTCCTGTCTTTACCCTACCAGTATAAATGTCTCCTATAGACGTCCTGTCTTACCCTACCAGTATAAATGTCTGCCTACCTGCCTACCCCCTTCCTTGACAGCCTCCCTCCATTTCTGCCTCCCTGCCTCCTTGCCTGCCTCCTGCCCTCCCTGCCTCCTTGTCTGCTTGCCTGTCTGACTCCCTCCCTCCCTCCCTCCCTCCCTCCCTCCCTCCCTCCCTCCCTCCCTCCCTCCCTCCCTCCCTCCCTCCCTCCCTCCCTCCATCCCTGCCTGTCTGCCTGCCTCCCTCCCTGCCTCCCTCCCTGACTGCTTGCCTCTCACCCAGACTCCTTGCCTGCCTGTCTGTCACCCTCCCTCCTTCCCTCCCTCCCTCCTTGCCTGCCTATCTGCCTCCCTCCCTGCCTGCCTCCTTCCTTGTCTGCCTCCCTGCGTCCATGCCTCCCTCACTCCCTGCCTTCCTTCCTGACTACCTCCCTCCCTCCCTCCCTGCCTGCCAGCCTGCCTCCTTGCCTGACTCCCTCCCTCCCTGCCTCCTTCCTTGCCTGCCTCCATGTGTCCCTGCCTCTGCCCCTTCCTGCCTGCCTGCCTCCCTCCCTGCCTCCTTGCCTCCTTGCCTGACTGTCTGCCTACTTGCCTCCCTCCCTCCCTCCATCCCTCCCGGGCTCCCTCCCTGCATCCTTGCCTGCCTCCCTCCCTGCCTGCCTGCCTGCCTGCCTGCCTGCCTGCCTGCCTGCCTCCCTGCCTGCCTAACTCCCTCCCTCCCTCATTCCGACCCGACCCGCCATGCCTCCACCCCTGCCTCCTTGCCTGCCTCCCTCCCTCCATCTATCCATCCCTCCCAGCCTCCTTCCCTGCCTCCTTTGCTTGCCTGTCTGCCTGCCTGAATGGCTCCCTCCCTCCCTCCCTCCCTCCCTCCCTCCCTCCCTCCCTCCCTCCCTCCCTCCCTCCCTCCCTCCCTGCATTCCTGCCTCCCTCCCTCCCTGCCTCCATTTCTGCCTCCTTGCCTGCGTCCCTCCCTCTCTTCCTCCTTCCCTCCATGCGCCTGCCTCCCTGCCTCCTTTCCTCCCTCCCTGCCTGCCTCCTTCCTTGCCTGCCTCCCTGTGTCCCTGCCTCCCGCCCTCCCTGCCTGGCTGCCTCCTGCCATGCCTCCTTGCTTGACTGTATGCCTGCCTCCCTCCCTCCATCTATCCATCCCTCCCGGCCTCCCTCCCTGCCTCCTTGCCTGCCTCCCTCCCTGCTTCCTTTGCTTGCCTGTCTGCCTGAATGGCTCCTCCCTCTCTCCCTCACAGCCTACTTTCCTGCCTGCCTGCCTCCCTCCCTCCCTCCCTGCCTTCCTTTCTTCCTTCCACCCTTTCTCCCTCCATTCATGCCTCCCTACCTGTCTGTCTCCCTCCCTCTCTCAAACCCTCCATGACTCCTAGTCTGTCTGCCTGCCTGCCTCCATCCCTCCCTCCCTGCATTCTTCCCTCCCTCCCTCCCTCCCTCCTCCTCCCTCCCTCCCTCCCTCCCTCCCTCCCTCCCTCCCTCCCTCCCTCCCTCCCTCCCTCCCTCCCTCCCTCCTCCCTCCCTCCCTCCCTCCCTCCCTGCCTCCTTGCCTGTCTGTCTACCTGTCTGCCTGCCTCCCTCCCTCTGTTCCCCCCTCCCTGCCTCCCTGCCTGCCTGCCTCCCTGTCTGCCTCCCTCCCTCCCAGCCTGCCTCCCTGACTTATCCCATTGCATGCCTCCCTCCCTCCCCTCCTGCCTCCTTGCATGTGTGCCTGCTTCCCTCCCTCCCTCTGTCCCCCCCTCCCTGCCTCCATGTCTGCCTCCCGTCCTCCCTGCCTCCTTGTCTGCCAGCCTCCCTGCCTCCCTCCCTGACTGCTTGCCATACTCCCTACCCCATTGCCTCCTTGCCTGCCTGTCTGCCTCCCTCCCTCTCTCTCTCTCTCTCTCTCTCTCTCTCTCTCTCTCTCTCTCTCTCTCTCTCTCTCTCTCTCTCTCGCTCTCTATCCGTCTCTTTCTCCTTCCCTGGCTCCCTCCCTGCCTCCCTCCCTACCTCCATGCCTCCCTGCCTGTCTGCCTGACTGCGTGCCTCAACCTCTGCCTCCTTGCCTGCCTGCCTGCATGTCTGACAGCCTGCCTGCCTCCCTCCCTCCCGCTCTCCTCCATTTCTGCCTCCCTCCCTGCCTCCTTGCCTGTCAGCCTGACTCCCTCCCTCCATCCCTCACAGCCTACTTTCCTGCCTGCCTGCCTGCCTCCCTCCCTCCCTCCCTCCCTGCCTTCCTTTCTTCCTGCCACCCTTTCTCCCTCCATTCATGCCTCCCTACCTGTCTGTCTCCCTCCCTCCCTCTCTCAAACCCTCCATGACTCCTAGTCTGTCTGCCTGCCTGCCTCCATCCCTCCCTCCATGCATTCTTCCCTCCCTCCCTCCCTCCCTCCCTGCCTCCCTGCCTCCTTGCCTGCCTGCCTCCTTCCCTGCCTCCTTGCCTCCTTTCCTGACTGTCTGTCTGCCTGCCTGCCTCCCTCCCTCCATCCATCCCTCCCGGGCTCCCTCCCTGCATCCTTGCCTGCCTCCCTCCCTGCCTGTCTGCCTGCCTGCCTGCCTGTCTGTCTGCCTGCCTGCCTGCCTGCCTGCCTGCCTGCCTGCCTGCCTACCTGCCTCCCTCCCTCCCTCCCTCCCTCCCTCCCTCCCTCCTCCCTCCCTCCCTCCCTCCCTCCCTCCCTCCCTCCCTCCCTCCCTCCCTCCCTGCCTGCCTGTCTACCTGTCTGCCTGCCTCCCTCCCTCCCTCCCTCTGTTCTCCCCTTCCCTGCCTCCCTGCCTGCCTGCCTCCCTGTCTGCCTCCCTCCCTCCCAGCCTGCCTCCCTGACTTATCCCCTTGCATGCCTCCCTCCCTCCCCTCCTGCCTCCTTGCATGTGTGCCTGCTTCCCTCCCTCCCTCTGTCCCCCCCTCCCTGCCTCCTTGTCTGCCTCCCGTCCTCCCTGCCTCCTCGTCTGCCAGCCTCCCTGCCTCCCTCCCTGACTGCTTGCCATACTCCCTACCCCATTGCCTCCTTGCCTGCCTGTCTGCCTCCCTCCCTCCCTCTCTCTCTCAATTCAATTCAATTCAATTCAATTTAAGGGCTTTATTGGCATGGGAAACGTGTGTTAACATTGCCAAAGCAAGTGAAGTAGATAGTAAACAAAAGTGAAATAAACAATAAATATTAACAGTAAACATTACACTCAGAAGTTTCAAAAGAATAAAGACATTTCAAATGTCATATTATGTATATATACAGTGTTGTAACAATGTGCAAATAGTTAAAGTACAAATGGGAAAATAAATAAACATAAATATGGGTTGTACTTAGAATGGTGTTTGTTCTTCACTGGTTGCCCTTTTCTTGTGGCAACAGGTCACCAAATCTTGCAGCTGTGATGGCACACTGTGGTTTTTCACCCAGTAGATAAGGAGTTTATCAAAATTGGGTTTGTTTTCGAATTCTTTGTGGATCGCTGTAATCTGAGGGAAATATGTGTCTCTAATATGGTCATACATTTGGCAGGAGGTTAGGAAGTGCAGCTCAGTTTCCACCTCATTTTGTGGGCAGTGTGCACATAGCCTGTCTTCTCTTGAGAGCCAGGTCTGCCTACGGCGGCCTTTCTCAATAGCAAGGCTATGCTCACTGAGTCTGTACATAGTCAAAGCTTTCCTTAAGTTTGGGTCAGTCACAGTGGTCAGGTATTCTGCCACTGTGTACTCTCTGTTTAGGGCCAAATAGCATTCTAGTTTGCTCTGTTTTTTGTTTGTTCTTTCCAATTTGTCAAGTAATTCTCTTTTTGTTTTCTCATGATTTGGTTGGGTCTAATTGTGTTGTTGTTGTTGTCCTGGGGCTGTGTGGGGGTCTGTTTGTGTTTGTGAACAGAGCCCCAGGACAAGCTTACTTAGGGGACTCTTCTCCAAGTTCATCTCTCTGTAGGTGATGGCTTTGTTATGGAAGGTTTGGGAATCGCTTCCTTTTAAGTGGTTATAGAATTTAACGGCTCTTTTCTGGAATATGATAATTAGCGGGTATTGGCCTAATTCTGCTCTGCATGCATTATTTGGTGTTTTACGTTGTACATGGAGGATGTTTTTGCAGAATTCTGCATGCAGAGTCTCAATTTGGTGTTTGTCCCATTTTGTGAATTCTTGGTTGGTGAGCGGACCCCAGACCTCAAAACCATAAAGGGCAATGGGTTCTATAACTGATTCAAGTATTTTTAGCCAGATCCTAATTGGTATGTCAAATTTTATGTTCCTTTTGACGGCATAGAAGGCCCTTCTTGCCTTGTCTCCAGATCGTTCACAGCTTTGTGGGAAGTTACCTGTGGCGCTGATGTTTAGACCGAGGTATGTATAGTTTTTTGTGTGCTCTAGGGCAACGGTGTCTAGATGGAATTTGTATTTGTGGTCCTGGCAACTGGACCTTTTTGGAACACCATTATTTTAGTCTTACTGAGATTTACTGTCAGGGGCCCAGGTCTGACAGAATCTGTGCAGAAGATCTATGTGCTGCTGTAGGCCCTCCTTGGTTGGTGACAGAAGCACCAGATCATCAGCAAACAGAAGACATTTGACTTCAGATTCTAGTAGGGTGAGGCCGGGTGCTGCAGACTGTTCCTAGTGCCCTCGCCAATTCGTTGATATATATGTTGAAGAGGGTGGGGCTTAAACTGCATCCCTGTCTCACTCACGGCCCTGTGGAAAGAAATGTGTGTGTTTTTTGCCAATTTTAACCGCACACTTGTTGTTTGTGTACATGGATTTTATAATGTCGTATGTTTTTCCCCCAACCCCACTTTCCATCAATTTGTATAGCAGACCCTCATGCCAAATTGAGTCAAAAGCTTTTTTGAAATCTACAAAGCATGAGAAGACTTTGCCTTTGTTTTGGTTTGTTTGTTTGTCAATTAGGGTGTGCAGGGTGAATACGTGGTCTGTCGTACGGTAATTTGGTAAAAGCCAATTTGACATTTGCTCAGGACATTGTTTTCACTGAGGAAATGAACTAGTCTGCTGTTAATGATAATGCAGAGGATTTTCCCAAGGTTGCTGTTGACGCATATCGCACGGTAGTTATTGGGGTCAAATTTGTCTCCACTTTTGTGGATTGGGGTGATCAGTCCTTGGTTCCAAATATTGGGGAAGATGCCAGAGCTAAGGATGATGTTAAAGAGTTTAAGTATAGCTAATTGAAATGTGTGGTCTGTATATTTTATCATTTCATTGAGGATACCATCAACACCACAGGACTTTTTGGGTTGGAGGGTTTGTATTTTGTCCTGTAGTTCATTCAATGTAATTGGAGAATCCAGTGGGTTCTGCTAGTCTTTAATAGTTGATTCTAAGATTTGCATTTGATCATGTATATTTTTTGGCTGTTTGTTCTCTGTTATAGGGCCAAAAAGATTGGAGAAGTGGTTTACCCATACATCTCCGTTTTGGATAGATAGCTCTTCGTGTTGTTGTTTGTTTAGTGTTTTCCAATTTCCCCAGAAGTGGTTAGAGTCTATGGATTCTTCAATTACATTGAGCTGATTTCTGACATGCTGCTCCTTCTTTTTCCGTAGTGTATTTCTGTATTGTTTTAGTGATTCACCATAGTGAAGGCGTAGGCTCAGGTTTTCTGGGTCTCTATGTTTTTGGTTGGATAGGTTTCTCAATTTCTTTCTTAGGTTTTTGCATTCTTCATCAAACCATTTATCACTGTTATTACTTTTCTTTGGTTTTCTGTTAGAGATTTTTAGATTTGATAGGGAAGCTGAGAGGTCAAATATACTGTTTAGGTTTTCTACTGCCAAGCTTACACCTTCACTATTACAGTGGAACGCTTTTGTCCAGGAAGTTGTCTAGAATGGATTGAATTTGTTGTTTCCTAATTGTTTTTTGGTAGGTTTCAACACTACTTTCCTTCCATCTATAGCATTTCTTAATATTATTCAGTTCCTTTGGCTTTGATGCCTCATGATTGAGTATTGCTCTGTTCAAGTAGACTGTGATTTTGCTGTGGTCTGATAGGGGTGTCAGTGGGCTGACTGTGAACGCTCTGAGAGACTCTGGGTTGAGGTCAGTGATAAAGTAGTCTACAGTACTACTGCCAAGAGATGAGCTATAGGTGTACCTACCATAGGAGTCCCCTCGAAGCCTACCATTGACTATGTACATACCCAGTGTGCAACAGAGCTGCAGGTGTCGTGACCTGTTTTTGTTGGTTATGTTGTCGTAGTTGTGCCTAGGGGGGCATATGGGGGAGGGAATGCTGTCACCTCCAGGTAGGTGTTTGTCCCCCTGTGTGCTGAGGGTGTCAGGTTCTTGTCCAGTTCTGGCATTTAGGTCACCACAGACTAGTACATGTCCCTGGGCCTGGAAGTGATTGATCTCCCCCTCTAGGATGGAGAAGCTGTCTTCATTAAAGTATGGGGATTCTAATGGGGGGATATAGGTAGCACACAGGAGGACATTTTTCTCAGTTTAGATAATTTCCTTTTGAATTTCTAACCAAATGTAAAATGTTCCTGTTTTGATTAATTTAATAGAGTGAGTTAGGTCTGCTCTATACCAAATTAGCATACCCCCTGAGTCCCTTCCCTGTTTCACACCTGGTAGTTTGGTGGATGGGACTACCAGCTCTCTGTAACCTGGAGGGCAACCAGTGGGTCCGTCTCCTCTATACCATGTTTCTTGTAGGATGACAATGTCTGTATTTCCGATTTATTTGGTGAAGTCCAGATTCCTGCTCTTTAGGCCAAAGGCAGATGACCTCAGGCCTTGGATATTCCAGGATGAAATAGTGAAGGCTTTGTGTTCCATAAAGTGTCTAATGTTGTTGGTTGTGTGGTTTGGCCTCAGGCCAGTAATTGTGAGCAGAGCCTGCTGAGCATCTGGTACATGCCATTGGCTTGGGCTAGTGTAAGAGTGGGTGTTGGGCCTGTTTGCCTGCTCACGGCCTGGGCGTATGTGTGACTTTCATGTTGAGGCCCTCTTTGTGGGAGTGGGGGGCTTGGGGTGGGTAGGAGGGGCATAGGTCTGATCTGAGGGGGCCTAAATGGGGTGTGGGCATGGTTGACTTGGGGGGAGTTAATTGGGGGGGGGTGGGGGTGTAGATGTGGTTGATGGTGCTGTGGTCTGGATGTAGGTCCTCTCTGCGGGGGTCCTCTATGTGTAGGTCCTGGGGGGGTCCCAGGTCTGGGAGAGGGTCTCGCTGGTCTGGGCGGGGTGTCTGTTGATCTGTTGCTCCTGTGTGAGGTGTTGGGTCTGCGGTTGAGGGCGATATCCTTTAGGGTCCGGGCGAAGGTGGGCACTGCTGCCTTGTATAGGTGGACCTGGTCGTAAAGGCTGTTCACGTCCAGGGTGGAGTGGTGGGCCAGGAAGACATTTGGTTTTGATGCACAGTCACGGGAAATACTTGCGTTTACCCGCTGTATGGTAGCAGGGTGGAAGTATTTTCGTGGTAACAGGGTTGAGATAACCACTTGTGCGTTGGGGAAAGTAGAAGAAGCTTTTTCTATCACTCCCTTGAGTGATGTGGCCACCCTTTCCTGCTGTGTTCTCAGGTCGTTTGTGCCTGTGTGTATTATTATGTGGCTGGGTGATCCTAGTCGGTCCTCAGACAGAAGGTCTAGGGCGCGCTGGGTGTTTGGACACCAGAGTTTAGACACTGTGTGTTTTGGAAAAAGTTTATTTTCTTGTATGTATTTCCCGTTTGAGTCCATAAGGAGTACAATCTGTGGCTTGTGTATGTCCTCAGTGGGTGTGGGGGGGTCGTCATGAGGGCTATCAGGGTGTCTGACTGGGGGGTTGTTCAGAGGGGCAAGGGTCCCCAGGGCTTGGGGTTCTTCATTTGTTTGTCTGGGTGTGATGTCGAGGCTATGGTCAGGGTCTAGGGTGTACTGTTCTGCTGCGGTGTCGAGACTTTGGCCAGGATCTGAGGTGGGCTGTTCTGCTGGCTTCTCTGCGGGGGTGGCCAGTTCTTTAATGGGTTGTTCTATGTCACCCGTCATCGTTCTCACCTTCTCCTCCAGCACTCTGATCCTCTCCTCTAGTGCTCTGTTCTTCTCCTGCTCCTGCTCTTTCTCCTGTTGATGTTGTCTCACCACAGTCCAGAGTGCAGACATGTCTCTCTCTACATGCAGCTCTCCAGGTCTAGTTAAGGGGGTGTTGTTGTGCTGGACTGTTGTCTGGGTCTGTGCTGACTGGAGTGTGTTCACCTGCTGTTCCAGCTCCACCTGCCTTACCTCCAGCTGGGTGAATTGTTCCTTCATTTCGATGAGGGAGTAGTACTCTGTGCTGGGAAGTTGACTTTCTGCTTGGGGTTGCTCTGTGGGGTTATTTAATGAAGAGGTCTGGTCTGACCCGCTCGGGGTAGGGGTATCTTTTTCAAGGGAGAGCCTCTCCTGCTGAGCTATTTCTTTGATTAGGTGAAAGTCCAGCTGGAACTGTTTGGTGTTGCCTTGAACCAAAACGGTTCCAGATTTATAGAGATTAATATTAGACGACTCAGAGTCCTCGTTGTCCAGTATCCTGAGTTTCCACCCGTCGCTAACACCCCCCCTCTTAACAGAGGGGTAGTGTGCTAGTATAGCACTGTGCCATGCCAGGGGATGGTCTGTGTGGAAGATAAGGTTGCTTATGTTCCCATTTTTATACAAATCAGCAAAAAGTGTCTCGTGCTTCCCCAAAATAAGTTTCAATTTGTACTCTTTTCGTGTCTTGTCGTTTTTTTACATTCAGAGGGTACTGTATTTTAATGACCTCTGAACAGTGGGGGGTGCTTCTAAGGCCTCTCCATTTAGTTGGGGTAGACTGTACGACTCTCCTGCCATTGTTGGCCTCAAGGGCTTTGACACCTCTCACTTCACACGTCAGTGCTAATTGAAATGGTATCTCTTTGTAGCAAGCTTAAGCTTGGTAGCCTTAGAATTCAGTCCTTATAATATAAAATATATCATTGTAATGAATTTTTCTTCTTGGTTTTTGAAAGTGAAAAACAGCAGGCATGTCTGACAGCCTGCCTGCCTCCCTCCCTCCCGCTCTCCTCCATTTCTGCCTCCCTCCCTGCCTCCTTGCCTGTCTGCCTGACTCCCTCCCTGCCTTCATTTCTTCCTGCCACCCTTTCTCCCTCCATTCATGCCTCCCTCCCTCCCTCCCTCTCTCCCTCCCTCCCTCTCTCAAACCCTCCATGACTCCTAGTCTGTCTGCCTGCCTGCCTCCATCCCTCCCTCCCTCCCTCCCTCCCTCCCTCCCTCCCTCCCTCCCTCCCTCCCTCCTCCCTCCCTCCTCCCTCCTCCCTCCCTCCCTCCCTCCCTCCCTCCCTCCCTCCCTCCCTCCCTCCCTGCCTCCCTGCCTCCCTGCCTCCCTGCCTCCCTGCCTCCTTGCCTGCCTGCCTCCTTCCCTGCCTCCTTGCCTCCTTGCCTGACTGTCTGTCTGCCTGCCTGCCTCCCTCCCTCCCTCCATCCATCCCTCCCGGGCTCCCTCCCTGCATCCTTGCCTGCCTCCCTCCCTCCCTCCCTCCCTGCCTGTCTGCCTGCCTGCCTGCCTGCCTGCCTGCCTGCCTGCCTGCCTCCCTCCTCCCTCCCTCCCTCCCTCCCTCCCTCCCTCCTCCCTCCCTCCCTCCCTCCCTCCCTCCCTCCCTCCCTCCTCCCTCCCTCCCTCCCTCCTCCCTGCCTGCCTGCCTGCCTGCCTGCCTGCCTGCCTCCCTCCCTCCCTCCTCCCTCCCTCCCTCCCTCCCTCCCTCCCTCCCTCCCTCTGTTTTCCCCCTTCCTGCCTCCCTGCCTGCCTACCTCCCTGTCTGCCTCCCTCCCCCCAGCCTGCCTCCCTGACTTATCCCCTTGCATGCCTCCCTCCCTCCCCTCCTGCCTCCTTGCATGTGTGCCTGCTTCCCTCCCGTCCTCTCTGCCTCCTTGTCTGCCAGCCTCCCTGCCTCCCTCCCTGACTGCTTGCCATACTCCCTACCCCATTGCCTCCTTGCCTGCCTGCCTGTCTGCCTCCCTCCCTCCCTCTCTCTCTCTCTCTCTCTCTCTCTCTCTCTCTCTCTCTCTCTCTCTCTCTCTCTCTCTCTCTCTCTCTCTCTCTCTCTCTCTCTCTCTCTCTCTCTCTCTCTCTCTCTCTCTCTCTCTCTCTCTCTCTCTCTCTCTCTCTCTCTCTCTCTCTCTCGCTCTCTATCCATCTCTCTCTCCTTCCCTGGCTCCCTCCCTGCCTCCCTCCCTCCCTCCATGCCTCCCTGCCTGTCTGCCTGACTGCGTGCCTCAACCTCTGCCTCCTTGCCTGCCTGCCTGCATGTCTGACAGCCTGCCTGTCTGCCTGACTCCCTCCCTCCATCCCTCCATTCCTGCCTCCTTGAATGCCTATCTGTCTGCATGCCTGCCTCCTTCCCTGGCTCCTTGCCTGCTTCTCTGTCTGCCTCCCTCCTTGTCTGCCTGCCTCCCTGCCGGTCTGCCTGCCTCCCTCCCTGCCTCCTTGCCTGCCTGCCTGCCTGCCTGCCTGCCTGCCTGCCTGCCTGCCTCCCTCCCTCCCTCCCTCCTCCCTCCCTCCCTCCCTCCCTCCCTCCCTCCCTGCCTCTCTCCATCCATCCCTACCTCCCTCCATCCCTCCCTCCCTTGGCTCCATATAACTGATGTTTAGTATGATGCCTTCAGGAACAATTTAGCCACCATTTAACTGATCAAAGGGACACCAACAGACAATTAACAGAAGATAGAGATAGTCAGATAATGTTATGGTGATTACATGAACTGGCATCTCTTATTTCCTCTCTGCACCATTCATTGGCACCACTGGTGTAACACCATTTCACTGGACCCCCGCAAGATCGGAGTTCAAACATTGCAGAATTTAAAATGTATTTTTCATGCAACAGCATACTAATCAGTTACCAATAGATTTTTCAGAATATACAACTGTCCTGTATAGCGTACCGAAACCTGCATGACATGAGCCGTCCTCGCGCTCTCTCCCAGCTTGGCGAGAAAGTTGTTGTGCGTAAGCCCATTCTATTAATGCCAAATAATACAGTCAGTCCACCCTGAAAATACTACCTTACTAGGGATGGTTTCATTATACAGTATAGCCTACTATCTATTTAGCTGTCATTTATACACTTTATAAAAATGACACACCAAGTAACCTAACCATGAGGAAAAAAGTAGTCGACTTGAGGATAAATTCATCCACTATTTATTGTTGAACTCAGCAGGTTTTGTCTGGCTCATAGCCTACACAAATGGGCTGTGGAAAGTCACTGGGCGGTTAAGTATGAGTCCTTTGGTTTCCATAAAAAACAGGAAAAGACAGCACAGTCAGTGACCTACGGTACAGCACAGTCAGTGACCTACAGACAGCACAGTCAGTGACCTACGGTACAGCACAGTCACAACAACTTGTCCCAATCTATTTTGTCCAATAATTCTTCATTTAAATGGATGTCGCTTTTCCTCCATCCACCAGCCACAGTTTTTACATAGTTATATATAAAAAAACTCCCCTCCAGGGTATCCCAGTAATATGAAAGGATCTCACTGTGCCAGGTCTCCATCGGTCACACCATTGTTTATAATTTCATGAGATTCCGGTTAAAGTACAGTTCATCACCGTCCTGCAGGCTGTAAACCAATGATTAATACTGCTGTGTGTGTGTGTGTGTGTGTGTGTGTGTGTGTGTGTGTGTTCCCTCATATGCTGTAACTAGGTTTTCTAGGTCTACTGCATTTCCATTCCACCTATCCAATAAAGTGATGCTACTTGGAGTCACATAATATTTTGTTTTGGCATTCTTTTTCCCCTGTAGTATTGCAGAAGATCCCAAGACTATCTTAAGACATGCAGGCATTCTACACCAGAAATAAGAGTCAGGTAGACACAGACACGCAAAGAGACCCTTCATGGTTTCCGTTTAAAGATTCACAGCATGAATCTGAATTGAAAATAGAGCTGCGTCCCAAATGGCACCTGATCTAGGAATTATATTTCTATGGAATTATTACCATCATCTTCAACATCATCTTCACCATCATTCCATTTGAACAAAGAATTATTGATGTTTCACTTTGTTCCTATTTCTCTTGGCTTATAGTACATATTGTATTAGGTATATTTCTAATTCATCTACAGCAGGGTTCTTCAATTCCGGTCCTGGAGGGCCTCTGTTTTTCATCCTCTCCTTCTAATCAGGGGCTAATTCAGACCTGGGACACCAGGTGAGTGCAATTAACTACCAGGTAGAAATAAAAAAACAGAAGTGTTTCGGCCCTCCAGGACCGGAATTGAAGAACCCTGATCTACAGGTATATTAATAATACATAACAAAGACCAATAGATGATAATGTATCATAGTATTTAATTTAAAATTTAATTTTAGTCATTTAGCAGACGCTCTTATCCAGAGCGACTTACAGTTAGTGCATACATGTTTTTTTTTTTTTTTTTTCATACTGGCCCCCCGTGGGAATCGAACCCACAACCCTGGCATTGCAAACGCCATGCTCTACCAACTGAGCTACGTAGTGTGTGATAATGTGTAATAGTAGTTTCTGATAATGTATCATAGTATAGTTATAGTAGTGTCTGATAATGTATCATAGTATAGGTATAGTAGTGTGTGATAATGTGTTATAGTAGTGTCTGATAATGTATCATAGTGTAGTTATAGTAGTGTGTGATAATGTGTTACAGTATAGTTATAGTAGTGTGTGATAATGTATCATTGTATAGTTACAGTAATGTGTGATAGTGTATTATAAAGTGAAACCAATTCAAACAGTCTCTTATTAACTGAAAATAAACTAGTCATAGTCTAAGGTTGTATTGTAATACACTACTGATGCAACGTGGTCTATTTAGAATATGTCAAAATAGTGACATTTAACAACTGTATTTCTATAATTATTAGTTGCTTACCCTTACAGTGACATATTAATTGTATGTCAATAACTACATCACATGTTGTTCTGACCAACTACTGTATGTTAAAGAGATGCTGTCCGCCTTCCACACACTATATTCTGTAATAAAAGGGTTTGTTGAGATTTGAAACTTATAATAGATAATGTTGAGGAAGTGCTTGATGAGATTTGAAATCTCATCATTAAGGCAGTTTCAAGTACAGCTGCCTTTGGAGGGATGAGATGAGTTCTCTCTCTCTCTCTCTCTCTCTCTCTCTCTCTCTCTCTCTCTCTCTCTCTCTCTCTCTCTCTCTCTCTCTCTCTCTCTCTCTCTCTCTCTCTCTCTCTCTCTCTCTCTCTCTCTCTGTCAGAGTGCTGTGTGTGGATGAGTGTAGGGAATCAAGCGCAGGAACCAGGATGACTTCAACAGACTTTAGTAAATCCAAATCAGGTAAAGAGTCGCCAACCCAACCGGGCGGCGCGAACAATTATGCACAAACACAGTGCGGAAAACAAGAAAAAGCGCACGCAGTGCGAACTCTCGAAAATGACAACAAACGAGAGAGAACAAACTCCTCTGTGGCAGGCTGACAAAATACAATCACGCATAACACCTGACCCAAACAAACGAAACTAAATAGGGAACATAATCAAACACAAACAAGGGACAGGTGTTACAAAGAGACAAAACCAAACGAACATGAAACATAGAACGGTGGCAGCTAGTACTCCGGAGACGACGACCGCCGAAGCCTGCCCGAACAAGGAAGAGGAGCAGCCTCGGCCGAAACCGTGACAGTACCCCCCCCTTGACGCGCGGCTCCAGCCGTAAGCCGACCCGGGGCTCGGGGACGACCCGGACGACGCGGAGCAGGGCGCGCAGGATGACCCCGATGGAACTCGGTCAGCAGGGACTGGTCCAATATGTCCCTCCTTGGCACCCAGCACCGCTCCTCCGGGCCGTACCCCTCCCACTCCACGAGATATTGAAGACCCCCCATCCGGCGTCTCGAATCAAGGATGGACCTCACGGTGTACGCCGGAGCCCCCTCGATGTCCAACGGGGCGGAGGAGTCTCCTCTATCTCATACTCCTGGAGTGGACCAGCTACCACCGGCCTGAGGAGAGACACATGGAACGAGGGGTTAATATTCCTATAGTCAATAGGCAGTTCTAACCTGTAACACACCTCGTTCAACCTCCTCAGGACTTTGAATGGCCCCCACAAACCGCCGCCCCAGCTTCCGGCAGGGCAGGCGGAGGGGCAGGTTTCTGGTCGAGAGCCAGACTCGATCTCCAGGTGCGTACACAGGCCCCTCACTGCGGTGGAGATCGGCGCTCGTTTTCTGCCGACGGATGGCCCGCTGCAGATGTACATGGGCAGCGTTCCATGTTTCCTCCGAGCGCCCGTACCCATTCATCCACCGCAGGGGCCTCGATCTGGCTCTCGTGCCAAGGTGCCAGAACCGGCTGGTACCTAACACACACTGGAAAGGGGTTAGTTGGGTGGAGGAGTGGCGGAGAGAGTTCTGTGCCATTTCGGCCCACGGAACGTATCTCGCCCACTCCTCCGGCCCGGCCCTGGCAATAAGACCTCAGAAACCTACCCACCTCCTGGTTAACACGTTCAACCTGCCCATTACTCTCCGGGTCGTAACCCGAGGTAAGGCTTACCGAAACCCCCCAACCGTTTCCATAAACGCTCTCCACACTCTGGAGGTGAACTGGGGGCCTCGGTCAGACACTATATCCTCGGGTACCCGTAATGCCGGAAGACATGGGTAAACAGAGCCTCAGCGGTCTGTAGGGCAGTGGGTAGACCCGGCATGGGAAGGAGACGACAGGCCTTCGAGAACCGATCCACAACGACCAGGATGGTAGTATTCCCCTGTGAGGGGGAAGGTCGGTAACAAAATCCACCGAGAGGTGGGACCAGGGTCGTTGTGGAATAGGCAGGGGTTGTAGCTTACCCCTGGGCAAATGTCTGGGCGCCTTACACTGGGCACACACCGAACAGGAGGAGACATAAATCCTCACATCCCTAGCTAACGTTGGCCACCAGTACTTCGTGCTAAGGCAGTGCACTGTCCGGCCGATACCCGGATGGCCAGAGGAGGGGGACGTATGAGCCCAACAAATGAGGCGATCGCGTACCTCGAGCGGAACGTCGTCCGACCCACTGGACACTGTGGAGGACTTGGGTCGGTGCGTAACGCCCGCTCGATCTCGCCATCAACCTCCCACACCACCGGTGCAACCAGACAAGACTCTGGTAGTATGGGCGTGGGCTCAACGGACCTCTCCTCCGCGTCATACCGCCGAGACAGAGCATCTGCCTTCCCGTTCTGGGACCCAGGGATGTATGTGATTTTAAACACAAACCGGGCTAGAAACATAGTCCAGCCGGGCCTGGCGAGGATTCAGTCTCCTAGCTGCCCGGATGTACTCCAGGTTACGATGGTCAGTTAGAATGAGGAAAGGGTGTTGAGCCCCCTCGAGCCAATGCCGCCACACCTTTAGGGCCTGTACCACGGCTAACAGCTCCCTGTCTCCTACGTCATAATTCCGCTCCGCCGGACTGAGCTTTTTAGAATAAAACGCACAGGGACGGAGTTTAGGTGGAGTGCCAGAACGTTGGGAAAGAACGGCCCCTATACCGTCCTCTGACGCGTCCACCTCTACCTGGAACGGTAAAGAGGGATCCGGATGCGCCAACACCGGCGCCGAGGTAAACAGGTCCTTCAGTCTCCCAAAAGCCCTGTCCGCCTCAGCTGACCACCGCACGCGCACCGGACCCCCCTTTAACAGAGACGTTATGGGAGCTGCCACCTGTCCAAAACCCCGGATAAACCTCCGGTAATAATTCGCAAAACCCAAGAACTGTTGCACCTCCTTCACAGTGGTTGGGGTCTGCCAATTACGCACAGCTGACACCCGGTCTACCTCCATCTTCACCCCTGACGCAGACAACTGGTAACCCAGAAAGGAGACCGACTTCTGAAAAAACAGACATTTCTCTGCCTTGACATATAGGTCATGCTCCAACAGCCTCCTCAATACTCGGCGCATGAGGGCTACATGCTCTGCTCGGGTAGGACTGTACACCAGAATGTCGTCGATGTACACGACTACTCCCTGTCCCTGCATGTCCCGGAAAATTTCATCGACGAAGGATTGGAAGACTGAGGGAGCATTCATTAACCCATATGGCATGACTAGATACTCGTAGTGTCCGGAAGTCGTGCTAAACACTGTCTTCCATTCATCGCCCTCTCTAATGCGCACCAAGTTATATGCGCTCCTGAGATCCAATTTTGTAAAGAACTGCGCACCGTGCAGTGACTCCGTCATAGTCGCAATCAGAGGAAGTGGATAGCTGTACTTCACCGTAATCTGATTGAGACCGCGGTACTCAATACACGGGCGCAGAGACCTCCATCCTTTTTCTTCACAAAAAGAAACTCGAGGAAGCGGGTGAAGTGGAAGCCCGTATGTATCCCTGTCTCAGAGACTCAGCGATGTACGTCTCCATTGCCTTCCTCTCCTCTTGAGACAAGGGATACAAATGGCTCCGCGGGAGAGCTGCTCCTGACTGGAGATCTATCGCGCCAATCCCCCGTCTATGAGGCGGCAGCTGCGCCGCCCTAGTCTTACTAAACACCAGTTTCAAATCCTCATACTGGGGGAATATGCAGTGCTGTCATTAGATTCGGACTTTCCACCGAGGTCGCCCCTATGGAAACACCCAGACACCGCCCCTCACACTGGGCAGACCACCCTTTAAGAGCTTTCTCTCGCCACATAATAGTAGGGTCATGGGTCATCAACCAGGGAAGGCCCAGCACTACCGGATACGCAGGAGAGTCAATCAGATAGAGCTGAATCGTCTCTCATGACCCTCCTGCGCCATATTTGAAGGGGCGCTGTGACCTCCCTAATCAACCCAGACCCTAACGGACGGCTATCTAGGGCATGAACAGGGAAAGGCTTATCAACTGGAAGGAGGGGAATCCCTAACTCTATACAAAACTGGCGATCTACAAAATTCCCAGCTGCGCCTGAATCTACCAGCGCCTTATGCTGGGAACGAGGTGCAACCTGTGGAAAACAAACAGGCAAGGTTAGGTGCACGACAGAAAGCTCTGGGTAAGTAGGGCGCCTACTCACCTGGGGGACCCCCCAATGCGTGACCTGCCTTCTCCTCCACCGGGGACCCTCCCCAACACCTAGCCGCGGTGTGCCCTCCACGGCCACAGTTAGTGCAGGGAACGGCCCCCTCGGGTTCCTACTCCTCCGTTCTCTAGCGCCAGCACCCCCGAGCTTCATAGGGCTCGGCTCGGAGGTGCTGGAGAGTGGAATGGGCGAACCCCACCCGGGACGTCCACGGGTGGCGAGCAGGGTATCCAGCCGAATGGCCATGTCGACAAGTTGGTCAAAGGTCAACGAGCTGTCCCTGCACGCCAACTCTCGCTGGACGTCCTCCCGGAGGCTGCAACGGAAGTGGTCTATATGGGCCCGCTCATTCCACCCTGCATCGGCCGCTAGAGTCCGGATTTCCAAGGCAAAGTCCTGGGCGCTCCTCATCCCCTGTCGGAGGTAGAACAGACGCTCCCCCGCCGCCTTCCCCTCTGGTGGATGGTCAAACACAGCACGGAAGCGGCGGGAGAACTCCGCATAGGTAGTGGTAGCGGCGTCCATTCTCCTCCATTCGGCGTTGGCCCACTCCAACGCCTTGCCGGTGAGACAGGAGATGAGGGCTGAGACGCTCTCATGTCCCGAGGGCGCCGGGTGTACGGTGGCGAGGTAGAGCTCCACTTGCAGCAGGAACCCTTGAAACCCGGCAGTGGAGCCGTCGTACGCCCTCGGGAGCGAGAGCCGAATCCCACTGGGTTCCGGAGATGGGACAAGAGGACTGACCGATGGGGATGGTTCGGTAGGTGGGGTCGTGGGTACCCCGCTGGTTTCCCATCGGTGGAGAGTGTTCATCACCCCCTCCAGGGCATGACAGACCTGGTTAATCCGATCCTCCTGCCCACGAAGACGTTCCTCCATACCTGCTGTTGGCGCGGTCGCTCCTGCTGATTCCATGGAATGATGCGTGATTCTGTCAGAGTGCTGTGTGTGGATGAGTGTAGGGAATCAAGTGCAGGAACCAGGATGACTTCAACAGACTTTAGTAAATCCAAATCAGGTAAAGAGTCGCCAACCCAACCGGGCGGCGCGAACAATTACGCACAAACACAGTGCGGAAAACAAGAAAAAGCGCACGCAGTGCGAACTCTCGAAAATGACAACAAACGAGAGAGAACAAACTCCTCTGTGGCAGGCTGACAAAATACAATCACGCATAACACCTGACCCAAACAAACGAAACTAAATAGGGAACATAATCAAACACAAACAAGGGACAGGTGTTACAAAGAGACAAAACCAAACGAACATGAAACATAGAACGGTGGCAGCTAGTACTCCGGAGACGACGACCGCCGAAGCCTGCCCGAACAAGGAAGAGGAGCAGCCTCGGCCGAAACCGTGACACTCTCTCTCTCTCTCTCTCTCTCTCTCTCTCTCTCTCTCTCTCTCTCTCTCTCTCTCTCTCTCTCTCTCTCTCTCTCTCTCTCTCTCTCTCTGCCTGCACTAGCAGCAGTCTGGTTCTCTGCTGTACAGCTGAGAGGAATGAGTCATCCAGATGTTGTCAGCCTGTTTGAAAACACTATGACTGCGTCACAAATGGTACCCTATTCCCTATATAGTGTACTACTTGATCAGGGCCCATAGGGTGTGTGTGTGAACACAGAATTCTGTTTAGACAGTGGTGAAAGGTATTTGACTGATCTCTGCAAATATCCGACCAGAAACGTCATATGAAGATTTCTCTGTGTCTACATAACCCTTCCTAGAATAACCTGTTATACATTATTCGATTTGAGTAAAAATCCTCAACCACATGTATACTTTTATTAAACAAATATGTAAACTGCAGTGTACATTCCTGACTGTATATGTATTCTGCTAAGTGTGTCAACTAAGTGATACTGTGAGATCAGTTCCATCCTCTCTGTGGTAACAGTGTGATGTAAATGCAGCTCTGTAGGCTATGTTTTCGCTGAGGTTGGACAGGCTGTGGAGATAATGACCAGAAACTAGTCTCTCTCTGTGAACTGTGTGCCTACTTCACTAAAATGCAGGTTAGAGCTGTGGCTCGGGGTTTACCTACACAGAATAAATTGAAAACACACGAATAGGAGTTTGGTTTTTACTGTTGATAATATTCAAGTGTTTTTGTGGTGCAAACAACTGATCTAAAGTAGAGATTCCAGTCCTTGATGCCAAATTGATTGGTAAAGCGCCTTCCTACACAGATTAAATCGAGCAAACACGGAATAGGTGTTTTCGTTATACAGTTGTGGATGTTTTTGAGTGTGCTGTTTCCTAACCCTTTCACAGGACTCTGTGTTTATCTGCTGTAGCGCTGCCTAACCCTTTCACAGGACTCTGTTTATCTGCTGTAGCGCTGCCTAACCCTTTCACAGGACTCTGTGTTTATCTGCTGTAGCGCTGCCTAACCCTTTCACAGGACTCTGTGTTTATCTACTGTAGCGCTGCCTAACCCTTTCACAGGACTCTGTGTTCATCTACTGTAGCGCTGCCTAACCCTTTCACAGGACTCTGTGTTTATCTGCTGTAGCGCTGCCTAACCCTTTCACAGGACTCTGTGTTTATCTACTGTAGCGCTGCCTAACCCTTTCACAGGACTCTGTGTTTATCTGCTGTAGCGCTGCCTAACCCTTTCACAGGACTCTGTGTTTATCTGCTGTAGCGCTGCCTAACCCTTTCACAGGACTCTGTGTTTATCTACTGTAGCGCTGCCTAACCCTTTCACATGACTCTGTGTTTATCTACTGTAGCGCTGCCTAACCCTTTCACAGGACTCTGTGTTTATCTACTGTAGCGCTGCCTAACCCTTTCACATGACTCTGTGTTTATCTACTGTAGCGCTGCCTAACCCTTTCACAGGACTCTGTGTTTATCTACTGTAGCGCTGCCTAACCCTTTCACAGGACTCTGTGTTTATCTGCTGTAGCGCTGCCTAACCCTTTCACAGGACTCTGTGTTTATCTGCTGTAGCGCTGCCTAACCCTTTCACAGGACTCTGTGTTTATCTACTGTAGCGCTGCCTAACCCTTTCACATGACTCTGTATTTATCTACTGTAGCGCTGCCTAACCCTTTCACAGGACTCTGTGTTTATCTACTGTAGCGCTGCCTAACCCTTTCACAAGACTCTGTGTATATCTACTGTAGCGCTGCCTAACCCTTTCACAGGACTCTGTGTTTATCTACTGTAGCGCTGCCTAACCCTTTCACAGGACTGTGATGTCTGGACTGTGCTTTTGGAACTTGTCAGGCATCGTCACATTCATCATCTCCCTGATCATCCAGATGGGCAATGAGCCAAGGACTAGGTAAAAGGAAGTTGGCCCATGTGATGACAACACGACTGACAGTAGGGACACTTATTCTAAAGATGTCAGCCAAGACCTTCTCCTTCAATCCTACAGCTACACGGCAGCAGTACAGGAAGAACTCGTCAATGAGGTGCAGCTTGCGGTTAGGACTTGGGGTTGTTTCTGGTCCAGTTAGCAGTCCCATCCTCTGTGCCTTGGACCACCAGTACATCAGCTTGGATGAAGATGGTTCTATAGACTTCCAAAACAAAGTGAAAATCTAATCTGACTGGAAACAGGTATAGAATCGAAAATCTTCATCAGAAGCACGGAATCTGTTGACTTGTAAGTGAGGGGAGTGGCTTATTCTCAGTTGCTGGAGGAGGAGGAGTTGTGTAGTTGTGGTCTGCTGCTGCTGCAACCTCAAGAGAGATGTCCTCTTCCAGCTCTTCATCGGAAGAAGGGATGGGACGAATAACATCTCAGAGACAAGTTCTTGCCCTGTCATAGGCCGATTCCCGTTGTGGCAGATCTTCTCCCCAGTTATTCCAACAAAACCGGGACAGGACAACTCAAGTCTTCAGCAGTTTGCAACCGGTCTCAGCAGTGTAGTCCGTTTGGTTGACATGTAGGCCACATACGAAGGTGCTAGGTCATGCCTCTGACTGAGAGGCATGACATAGACCTACAGTATATCTCCATGACGTAGACCTACAGTAAATCTCCATGATGTAGACCTATAGTATATCTCCATGATGTAGACCTTCAGTATAACCTGATCACATAGACCTACAGTATAACCCCATGACGTAGACCTACAGAATATCTCCATGATGTAGACCTACAGTATATCTCCATGATGTAGACCTTCAGTATAACCCGATCACATAGACCTACAGTATATCCCCATGACGTAGACCTACAGTATATCTCCATGATGTAGACCTACAGTATATCCTCATGACTTAGACCTACAGTATATCCCCATGATGTAGACCTACAGTATATCCCCATGACGTAGACCTACTGTATATCCCCATGACGTAGACCTACAGTATATCCCCATGATTTAGACCTACAGTATATCCCCAAGACGTAGACCTACAGTATATCCCCATGACGTAACCTGTTGGTCACATGGTTACTGGTCATGTGTTGCTAACTTTTTCTATCTTTGTAACACATTATGAAGGATGGTAACTAGTGCAGGTATCACTGAGTGATAAGTGGTTAACCCTATTTAATCTGGTGTAGTGTTGTAGTTCAGGCCGAGTCATGATTCATGCTTAATGTTTGTTTGTTTGTTTTGATTTTCAAGTGCTTTAAGATTCGGTATGTAATGAAAAGCACTATAGAAGTTAAATAACTGAGTATTATTATTATTAGTGTATGTGTAGTGCTGCTATTATGTCATTAAGATGTACAGGATCTACAGTTATAATCATGTCACTTCCAGAACATTCTGCCAGCCATCTCAAACAATAGGAAAGGTTCTTCAGAATTGAATTCATCTGAGATTGAGATGCATATTAAATCAGCCAAAGACAAAGCCTAATTGTTGTACATTTTCTTTTTGTCCTCTGGTAATTACAAACTAATTATGATACACAGCTTCATCACCAGCAGAACTGCTGCTTTGTTTGACAAGACACATTGGGACAACACAGCAAGACAGCCAAAGTGACATTTACTGTAGCTGCTTCTCAAGAGCCCTGCTCTCACCTCTTCTCTGTCCTTTTCCTTCTCCTGCTTCCCTCTCTCTCTCCCTCTCTCTCTCTCTCTCCCTCCCTCTCTCTCTCTCTCTCTCTCTCTCTCTCTCTCTCTCTCTCTCTCTCTCTCTCTCTCTCTCTCTCTCTCTCTCTCTCTCTCTCTCTCTCTCTCTCCCTCCCTCCCTCCCTCTCCCTCTCTCTCTCTCTCTCTCTCTCTCTCTCTCTCTCTCTCTCTCTCTCTCTCTCTCTCTCTCTCTCTCTCTCTCTCTCTCTCTCTCTCCCTCCCTCCCTCCCTCCCTCCCTCTCTCTCTCTCTCTCTCTCTCTCTCTCTCTCTCTCTCTCCCTCTCCCTCTCCCTCTCTCTCTCTCTCTCTCTCTCTCTCTCTCTCTCTCTCTCTCTCTCTCTCTCTGTCTCTCTCTCTCCCTCTCTCCCTCTCCCTCTCTCTCTCTCCCCTCTCCTTCTCCCTCTCCCTCTCTCTCTCTCTCTCTCTCTCTCTCTCTCTACCTCTCCCGCTCTCTCTCCCTCTTTCTCTCTCTCTAGTTATTTGGCATTCGCCCCCGCCCCATCCATGTTAAGTCGGGTTCCATAAAATCTGGAACCTTAGCCACTCTGTTCTTTTCATCACCCTCTGATCCCCTATGGCTGTGGACTGGAGGCTGAGAAAAGCAAGGTTTTTGTGAAACAGGCTAGAGCCTCCTGTGTCTCAACTCTTCCCCTTATTGACAACACACAGAGAGAGACAGAGTAAGAGGCAACGAGAGAGAAAGAGAGAGAGAGAGAGAAAAAGAGGGAAAGAGAGAGAAAGCTTCATCACTGGCACTCTCCCACCAGAATTCTACCCCCCACCCCTTCTCTTCCTCTCCCCACTCCTCCTACCCTCCATCACTCTCTCCCACGCAACCATTTCTTGCTCTCACCGAGGAGCCTAGTTACTCGCTGGACAGGGGAATCGATAAAGGAGAAAGTGAAGGCCCACAGCAGGCAGCTATGGACCCATTTAACAAGGGCGGACTGGCTGGTAAATGTCTAACTAGTTTTGCTTTGTGGAAAATGATAATTAACTGGCTAATGATGCGGGCCTTAAGAAAAAATGGGCTGGTGAGGGGGCCTCGAGGAGAAAAATGGGCCGGTGTTTTAGGAAGGCCGATTTCTGCTCCCAGTCCGCCCCTGCCCTTTAACTCCCCCCTCACCCCAACCTCCCCCTTGACCAGGGCTCCTCATAGGGCTCTGGTCAAAAGAAG